>NC_080060.1:8623954-8721454 GCF_026212465.1 Amaranthus tricolor | reverse complement strand
TAAAAATAGTGGAAAAAGTATGAAAACCATAAACATTAAAAAAAAGTATTAAAATGAAGTTAACAGAAAAGATTTGGCAAGGGGATCTAATGTTCCCTCTCCTTTTCGTCATTGGGAAGGAGTAGTTATCTAGAACCCTGAAAGCTTCAAGCAGATCAAAAAGATTTAAATACCACCCTAAATGTAAGAAGTTGGGTCTAAATCATCTTATTTTTGTTGATGATTTAATGCTCATGTGCTAAGGGGATTCTTCTTCCTTCCAAGGGCTAGTGGAAAGCATTATCGCCTTCTCTAAGGCCTCTGGTCTCATTGCCAATTCCAATAAATCTGCCATCTTCCTTGCAGGTAAGGGAGACACTCATAAGTAGGAAATTTCTACTCAATTTCAAATCCCTCTAGGAAATCTCCCAGTAAAATACCTTGGTGTCCCTCTGTCTTCAAAGCATATAACTGCTATGGATTGTGACATACTAGTTGATACGATGATTGATAGAATTAGAACTTGGCCTGCCTTACACCTAACATATATATGCATCTAGGCTCCAATTGGTTAACGCTGTTCTCATGAGCATATCCTGTTAATGGTGTCAAATGTTCATCCTCCCCAAGAAAATCCTTAAGGCGATCAACAATGTGTGTCGTGTGCATTTGTGGCATGGAGATGCAAGAACCACAACCCCTAGAAACGAAAAACGGACTAAGTTGTGCACCCTGAAAAAATTTGGAGGGCTTGGAGTAAGGGATCTTGAAACCTGGAACCTAGCGAGGGTGGGGAAAATTGTCTGGCATATCAGCATGAAGCAAGACTCTCTATGGGTCAACTAGACACATGAGGTGTATATGAAAGGAGGTAATTAGAAACTTTTCAATCCTCCTATCACATTAAGCTGGCATTTAAAAAAATTTGCCATGTAAAAGGAAAATTATGGGACTGGATGAAACACAATAAATACTCTATAATGAGGTTTGCCAAAGTCTGCAAGCCCCTCAAGAGAAGGTTAAGTGGGCAAAGTTGGTATGGTCTAGGAATGCGCTTCCCAGAACAAGATCATCCTATGGCTCGCACTCCTAAATAAGCTTAAGACCAAAGATCGTCTCTTCAAGATGGGTGTTACTCCTCGTGATTCTTGCTCTTTGTGTAGTACAGAAAGTGAAACAATCAACCATCTCTTTTTTGTGTGCAGGTTTAGCACAAAATGTCTTGAAGCCACATTGGCTTGGCTTGGCTCCAAAGTCCAAATTACCTCTCTTAGCAATCTACCATCAAAGAAGTGGCGAATCCCGATAGCAAGGAAGAAAGTTTTTTGCATCGCACTAAGTTGCCTAGTGTACCAGATATGGAAATCCCGAAATGAAGCCATATGGTAGGCTATAGTGAAGTCCAACGAGCGTGTTTTGAAGAACCTCAAGCGAGAAGTGAAGGCTCAATTTTCAATTATTTGTGCCAAGGAAATTGAGAAAGACGCTAGCTAGCTGAATGTATAGGACCATGAATGATGTATAGTTATTTTTGTCTTTTTGGGATACGATTATGGTACCTTTTTTTTTTTGAGGCCATCACCCTCTCTTCTATGCACATGAAGAATACGGTTAGGAAGCCTTTCATAGAAGGTATGACTCTCTAGCAATCTGATGCATTTATTAGAAGTGTTGTGGTGTTCGCATGGAGTTTGTATCTTGTACACGTTTTGTTCTGATTAATAGAAAAATCTTTCTTCTTCCAAAATAAAAATATTAAAATTAGGGTGACTAAAATTAATTATGTCAAAAGATGTGATATAAAAAAGTAATTACTTAGAAAAACAATAAACAAAACAGCATAAAATAAAAAATTGAAAATGTCAAATAGCAACGGAGTGAGTAACTTCCTTTGGATAATTTATACACAAATTCTTGTGAGAGATGGTCTCTTTAAAAGACCATTTTTAATTGGACCGGCTCATTATATATTTTTTAAAATATTGTAAGTAGGTATTAAGAATAATGTAAGTAGACATTTAAGATATTAAAAGTAGACATTAAGGTCATGGTAAGTAAGCATTAAAGATTATGTAAGTAGACATTAAGAATATGATAAATAGGCATCAATCTTTAATAGACTAAGCTTAAGATACATCTCTAAAAAAGACGGTCTCTCAAGAGAGTACCTTTTATAAGTTGCATATGTAGTAGTAATAGTACGATAAATAATGTGTTGTCACTATGTGTCTTATGAAATTGTAACCTTGTAGAAATTTAACGATCCAGGTTCAAATGTTTGCATATGAAGTATATTCGAGTGGTTCATTATTGATTATATTATTATTATGAAATAGAATTTTTTTTTCTATAATAATATTAATTTTTTTTATCAACAATGTATAATACAACCTAGGGTTATTACTCTCTAGCATCTAACTTATAGGTACAAAAGAAAATATTGTTTATAAATATTATTTGTCCCTTAACAGCCCTTTTAATAGGTGGTATTAAATGGTGATAACGAAAATAAAAGTTAGTGTAATTTTGGTTGGAAAATCTCTTGGCTATCTTCAGGGGCGGAGCAAACAATTTCGAAGCCCTATTTGTTTTATATAAGTTTCTAAAATTGAGGCCCTTCATAATTAATGAGAGATTTTTTCAAACTAAAATAAAAATTCAACACAATTTTAATTTTAAGTAATAGAATTAAATAAAAACTCAACATAATTTTTAATTTTGTTGATATTAATTTTACAAAATTTACTTAAATTAAGTTGTTGAAAATTAAACTTCCATCTCTAATGTTAAAATGGAAGAGAAAAAAATAATACTAATAGATTGCTGACTTATAATAAAAAGAGTAAAAGTTTAAAAGGGTTGAAAAATTAAGAAATAAATTATTAATTATTTTTATTAATTAAATTAGTGATAATTCATGTTTGATGAAAGTGTAAAAATTAAATAATGTAAGAGAAAATATTTGGAACTTAAAGAGTTGCTTTGGAAAGAGATAAAAAAGAGAGAAAAAAAATGTAATTTATATGAATTGAACTTATGAACATTGATTTGTTGAGTAAGACTATCAACTACTCTACCTCAATATTAGAGCTGTTCAAAAGTGACCCGACTTGAAAATCCGATCCGAACTGAAAGTAAACCGACCCGAAAATGTGTTCCTTATTTAGGTATATCGAACCGATATTACCCGACTCGAAGCTATACCCGAACCGGTTGACAACCGAAAATGAGAAAACTGAACCCGAGCTGTAACCGATTTTTCTAACCGACGCGTAACTATTAACTGAGATTACCCGAACTTAATAGTGACCGACCCGAGTCATATCCGACCCGAATCATGCTCAAAACCAAACTCGATCCGGCTAAAACCGACTTAACCCGAACGAAGTTTAGTTCGAAATGTTGTAAACCTGAATCAATTTTTTACATAGAAGTATGATTAGTATATTCAATCATCTTATTAGTTATTCTAATAAAGTAATAAATATTTTAATAAAATAAATTTTATAAATACATGGTTTCATATATTTAGAGTTAATAATCAATGGTCAATGTTTATTTAACTACTTTTAATCAAATTATATGAAAATTGATAGAACTTTATAATTTTAATTTCCGGTCAAACAAGTAAAAGTAACAATGTAATAATGATCACTAATTGATTTGCATTTTCACTATTTTGCTTTAAGTAAAGGAACCTTATTATCAATTAAAAAATGACTAAAAACTTAATCTGATACTGACTCGATCAATAGTAATTAGTAATTCGCAATTCGTAGCCGATTCTACTTGAAAAATACTCAAATCCGATCCGCATCCGGTAAAACCGAACCAATTATTAACCGATGACAACCCGAGACCGATTGAAACTCGACACGAATTTCAACCGACACCGAACTGATGCTAACCCGATAGCTTGAATAACTGATCTTCAACCGAACCGTGACTAACCGACCCGAACCGAGTATGACACGTTGCAACACGCATCCGAAATATAACCGATCCGGAATACAACCGAATCGAATGACACCCGTTCGAAACCGACCCGATTATCCGAATCTATTGAACTAACCCAAACCCAAACTATGACTATCCCTAATCATCATTATAAACCTTAGCTAGGACCGAATGTCAATTGTGACCAACTCAAAAATTAAGCGACAATGCAAAACCTGCAACGTACAAAGGGTGGGATACCACTAAAGTACTAGTACTTAGAGGTGTTCATTCGGGTGAATGGGTCGATTTCGAACGGGTGTCATTCGGTTCGGTTGCATTTCGGATCGGTTATTTTTCGGCTGTGTGTTACAACGGATCACACTCGGGTCGAGTCGGTTAGTCACGGTTTGGTTGAAGATCGGTTATCAAGCTATCGGGTTAGCATCAGTTCGGTGTCGGTTGAAGTTTGTGTCGAGTGTCAATCGGTCTCGGGTTGTCATCGATTACTAATTGGTTTGGTTTTGTTGGGTACAGATTGAGTTCGAGTTTTTTTTTAAAAGCAAAATTCAGCTACGTATTACTAATTACTATCGATCGAATCAATATTAAATTAAGTTGTTAGTCAATTTTTAATTGATGACAAGATTCCCTTTATTTAAAGCAAAATAGTTAAAATGCAAATTAATTAGTAATCATTATTATTTTGTTACTTTTACTTGTTTGACCGGAAATTAAAATTATAAAGTTTTATCAATATTCATCTAATTCGATTAAAAGTAGTTAAATAAACATTGACCATTGATTATTAACTCTAAATATAGGATACCATGTATTTATAAAATTTAATTATTAAAATATCTAAGACTTTATTAGCTTAACAAATAAGATGATTGAATATGAGTATCATACTTCTATGTTAAAATTTGGTTCAGGTTTACAACAGTTCGATCTAAAATTCGTTCGGGATAAATCGGTTTTAGCCGGATAGAATTCGGTTTCGAGCATGATTTAGGTCGGATATGACTCGGGTTGGTCATTATTAGGTTCGGGTAATCTCGGTTAACGGTTATGTGTCGGTTACAAAAATCGGTTACAGCTCGGGTTCAGCTTTCCCATTTTCGGTTGTCAACCGGTTCGGGTACTGTCGGTTCGATAAACCAAGAAAGGAACAAATTTCGGGTCGGTTTACTTTCAGTTTCGGTTCGGATTTTCGAGTCGGGTCACTTTTGAACAGCTCTACTAATACTTAAAGTATGGCAAATTTAAACTTCAAAAGATGTTGTGAAACGATATGTGTTCTGTTTTTTAAGGTAATAATTAAGCACGAATCTTGAGCACAAATTTAAAAACTAATGTTGTCATTTAGAGCATATTGATTATCGGAAATACTAATTAATTAAATTAAATAAATTAATTAAATTAATAATTGATTGGAAATATCCTAGCTTGCAAAAAGTTTATGTTTTGGTATAAGCACAGGTCGCGCCCCGTGACTTTCGCGTTGGTTTTTGCAATGTTCGTTTTATTCAGTTTTGTTAGTTATGCAATAACTACCTATGGTTAATATGGTTATATTAACTGAATTATTAGGATGAATTGATTTAATATCAACATTGATTCATGAATCAATGCCACGGTTCATGAAGTGACATATTACTCCATGAATGGTTGTATGCTTTTCTTTAAATATAGAAAACATGTGTAAGTTATTTCTTACATGAGATGTACATGGAATATACATGCAATTTCTGATTTTTCTTTTCTTCTCTAGTACTTTACATAGAGAACTTGCAATCCTCAATTGTAAATTTCCATTGCTTCTTCCACTTAAGTTTTCTCATGTCGTTCTAAGTTCCTTGTTCTAGGAATTTAGTGTAATTCTCTGTATCTCAGAACATATTTCCGGTTAATATTCCCAAGCACCGTAGTAGGGAGGAACTGATGGTTTAGGAAATAGCATCTGACCTAAAATTAATATCAAGTTCACGTACAAAATCTTCTTGTTACTAGGTTCAATATATGTTCCCGATGATGAAGTTCACATTTGGTATATGTAAAGCAAAGGTTAGGACTTGTCATATGTTTTGTAACCTACTAAGTTTATGTAACTTCATTTTATATGTTTGATTAATAAAATTAAAGTCACATTTACAACAACTAATGGTGTCACGGTGAAACTATTTTTATTAGATTGGTCTAATGTATACTTATTGTCATTAAGTGATTACTTACAAACTTATATTGATTACTAACAGGTTTAAAAGAATCACTTTTTATAGTCTTAAAGTGATCATTTATAATCTTAACGTAATCACTGTCAATCTTAATGTAATCAATTAGAGTAAGTAACTAATTATATGAGATCGTCTCATGATGAAGAAGTCTCATGGAAAACTTATCGAAATATTAGTGGATTAGGTGAAGTATATTAATGAAAATTTATCTGAGTTCTTTAGTGATTTCTTCAATAATTCGATATTGGAAACTTTGAAAATAATACTGAAATGAAAGCCTCAAAGAGGTTTAACAATGAAAAACAAAATGAAAATATAAGCAAAGATGAACACAAGTGTTTATGAGGTATCTTGGATACCTCCACTTCAAATGTAGTTTTATTAGATTGAAATTCAACAATTACAATGTATTAAACCTTCCCTTATCCTGAGAACAATCTCTCAAGATCACAAAATACTAAAGTAAAATAAGAACACTCTCAAGTTTCTAACAATGCAATAGCCCTCTCAACAATATGTGTGTTTGTGGTGGTTTTTGTTCTATAAATCATACTCCCTTTTATAGTAGAAGGTGAGTATCATTCTTAGAACCTCTCAATTACTCACCATAAAGCACATTTAACATCCCAATTAACACCCCAATTAACTATGACATTAAACATTACAATAAACAATAGAGTAATGCACCACATTATTCAATGACTACACTAAGAATTCTGACCAAAACAGAATCCTATGTAGTCTGCTCGATTGTTGCTCGATCGAGCCACTACCTCTCTCGGTCTAGCGAGCCTCCAATAAAGCTATTGACTTGTTCTGACCATTTTGCTCGAACCACGTACTCCTCACTCGACCCGGCCATGTCCGCTCGACCGGTTGAGCGAAGCTACTGACTCCCCTTTCTTGTTGCTTCGACTAAGCAACCAATATCAAACGTTCCAAACCTTAAACCATTTACATACGACACATCTTTATCGACCCTCTCCAAAGTACAAGACAAAGCATGTTCGATTATATGTTTAAAGTTAATGTCATCATTAAGATTATTGGCACTTGCTTTAACAATCTCTCCCTCAAGTCCAATACTCTTATCATCCTCAAAAGTAACTCTCTTTTACCTAAACACAACATCATTCTCACTTTTGTGGCCTAGGCTACCACAATCAACTTGTAACTCATACAAGTTCCTCTTACTCCTTATTCCCTTCATGAGCACCATGCTCCCTCTAATGACCTTTAAAACCCCTCCACTTGCTTTGAGAGTGCATCCCTTACTCTCAAGTCTACCCAATGAGATAAGGTTCCTTTCAAACTTAGGTACATACTTTACATCACCAAGTCTTCTTTTGACACCTCCATGTGTCTCAATTTCAGCTTCGCCAATACCTTCTACTTTCACCTTTTTATCATTTGGTAAAGTAACAAGGCATTATCATCATAACTAAGCTTAGTAAATTTTTCTTTCTCACAACAAATGTGGAATGAGCAATTGGAGTCTATTACCCATCCTTTACTATGAACTACTCCCCCATTAACTAATAGAGCCCCATCATAGTCATCATCACCAACAAAGCCTAGAGCCGCACTCCCGCTACTTTCATTCTCATTTCTCCCAATAGTAACACTCTTTGTCACTAAGGTCACCCCTCCCATGAGAATTTCCCCTTCCTTGATATCCCTTGTCCTTAGTTCTCCCCCTATTAGGACCCTCACTAAACAAGCCATCCCCAACACTCTTCTTTTCTTTCCCCCTCTCTTCTCACTATGAACTTATCATTTTCTCTCAACACCGCTAATGCTTTATCAAGAGTGATGGGAAACTTATCTTGAATGGATGATAGTGGTTTGGCATTTAGTTGGTGTGACAAAGTAGATAAGTGGACTTATTACTTCTACTCCTAACTTATATAGGTGCACATTTCATAAAAGGAAGGTAGAACTTTAGTCAGGCGATTTTTGTGACCTTTTTGGTCGTGTAGTGACGCTTACAGGTACGTACACGTTGTAACTACCCTTATATGCTATTTGCTGTAAGATATTATTTTTTATTGTGATAATATGCATTGTATTGAAACTATGAGGTACTAGTGAATACACTTTATTTGAAGAGCTATCGACTATGAAATCCTCACGCTTAGAATAGTTTAGAGAAAGAGATTGTAAGTAGAAGGCGGGGACCACCCCCCTTATTTATTTAAGAATCGGATCATGCCTTACTTGGATTTAGAATGACTCCTTTATAGGTGAATTTCATATTTTATTTGAGTTGCTCAGTGGGTTTCGGCATTTTGCTATCCCAAGGTACTCATTAATAGTTGAAAGCAGGAGTTATTCCCATTTGATAAAGTATTAGATTATGATTATTTGGTGTGACTCAACTGGATTATGTCCGGTTGATTTAATAGTCACCTAGGTGAGATCCGACGGGATCACCATATGGGGGTATGAGCATAATTTTTTGCTTGTGTCTTATGAAATCATCTGATGTTGTTGTATAATATAATATTATTTAGTAGGTTGGTTTTATTATATTTGTTATTCGTTACTGACGTGAATGTGTTTGTGTTTATATTTGATTGTTTGATGATTTTCTATGATTGTCCTGCTATGACACATTGACCTTTGGTCTGATGTCGAGCAGCAGGAGGATCATAGACAGGCGTAGCAGGTATTGGAGCTTATTTTGCATTGCATTGCATAGGGGAGAATGATGAGGGCGAAGCATAATCTGTGTCATACCATTATCTTTGATTTTGTAGCTCTTATTTATCTTTTGTAAACTTTGGTTGTATACGTTTTGTTATGAGGCCTTGTCTCCTCCCTTATATATTCGTATTTCCGCTGCGTAGTTTATAACTTTGTATGGTTTTAATGAGCTAAGTCGTTTTAAAACGTAAGCATTGACACTGGAACCACGATTAGGGTTGAACAAAGTTTGTTTAAACTGTAAACCAAACCGGAATTTTAGGATTTGGTCTAGTCTATGGTTTAAATGGTCTGGTTTGGTTTTTTTTTCAAGTTAAATTACGGTTTACGGTCTGGTCTCGATTTTTTTATTTTTCAGACCAGACCGGACCGCAAACTGTACTATGGTCAAAAAATCATAATTTTGTATTTAAAAAATTAAGTTGCTACCTAGATATTTTAAGATGTAGTTATTTTTATATAGCAATATATACCTGAATGATGTTGGTGTTATCAACTAATTACAAATTATTATATTTATTAATTGTAGGTGTGAAATATTTGCATAAATACATGTATTAATTTGGATGAAAATATAAAAATAAAAAACCGTAGACCAGACCAGATCGGACTGTTGTAAAATGGTTTGGTCTGGTTCGGTCTGAAAAAATTTTTAGACTGAAATTTCTGGTTTGGTCTGATTTTAGTGTTAGACCAGACCAAACCGGACCGTGTTCACCTCTAACCACGATCCATATTTGGCATGTTGATTTGAGAAGCCGGCGATGAATCATTCCGCCGTGATGTAAGATCTTAAAGGCAATGATGCCTTAAATTAGTTTAACGTTTTGTTGTGTTAATTGCTCTACCACATTGTTCGATGGTTGGCGGAGATGCTACCGAAAGTTCTACTCACATTTATAAAGTTTATTACTATTTCTTTTCTTTTTCTTTTATGTAATGCCCGAATTTCCTTCCATTCTTTGCGGATTTGGTTTCATATAAGGGGTCGAAAATTCTAGGGTGTTACAGGTGGTATCAGAGACAGTGGTTCCTATCTTCAACGCTTTATGTTTTCTAATTCGTTGAGAAATTTCTTGAAGTTAGAAGTTATTCATAAGAGTTCAGGTAGATATGGGATAGGTGCATATTACATATTCATGCATAATGATTATCATTGCACGTGCATAGATAAATATATAGTTTGTTTAGCTTGTTATGGGACTCATTGTCATGTGTGTTATTATTATAATTAAAAGTTATGATTGTGGTTTGAATGATTATATGATTTAACAAATCAGTAGATTTGAATAATGTATTATCAAACAATAATGAAAATTTTGAGTATTTGGTTCAACTCATGAGCTGTATTATAAGCAGTAATTATGGAGATATGAAGTATGAATGATGGAATTCTAGAGAAGTTGGTTGCATCGGGAACTTTCTCTTGCTTGTGATGATAATATGAAATTTAGTCTTATGTGTATGAATATTTGTTCATGTTAATTGTTTTCATAAAGCTTACGACTTTTGATATTGATCCTATACATAAATCCACTATTTATTTATCTGTTTGAACATTTCGTTTGTCAAGTGCATTCGTTCATCATAATGTAGAATGTGGTGATCCTAATTCTTTTGAATATGGTTTACGAGCATGCAAGTAGGAGTGTAAGCAGTTTAAAAGAAAATAAACACGAAGATAAAGTGTAATAAGAGTTCAATATGATTGTAAATGAAAGTCATTAATATGATAAAGAGGGTTCTTGTATGACCTTGTAAATAAAGTTTTAATCATCGATGATAATAATATGGTCATAGCCAAAGAAGCTTTTCGAAATCTAAATATTGAGGGGAAGTCTGAGAGTATGGTAAGAGTTCATGGTCTGAGACTTGAACCCCTGATTTCGGGTCATGATTTACAAGAGTATTGTTATTATAGCCATTATAAATTGTTAAGCTAAAGTTAAGAGATTGTCTTCAATGTCTAAGTGTTTTAAGGTAATGTCATATTGGTTGGACTAAATTATCGCATCAGGAGTATTGTTTAAACTGGTACTGATTCAATATCTTCCTTTGAAGTTATAATTATTCTGTGATGGCTTTGGAGTTTAAGTGTTGTCAAATTCAAGCACGTCTTGTGTTAATGTGATTGCGGTTTTAAGCTTACTAATAATTGGTCATAGCAACATTGGTGTTAAGTTTTAGTGTGGCATGATTTTGCTTATCGATAAATGTTTTCAAATCTCTACAGCGAATGAATTTAATGATTTCGTGATGCATGTTCAAGTTAATTGGATCATGTAATATATTTGTTAATTCTAAGTCAATGTCTTATGCCTGCAGTGAGACTTTAATGTAATATGTGTGTAGTTCTAAGTTTTTAATCATGTGTACAAAGTATCATGCACTCTAGCTATTAAAGATTAAATTA
The DNA here is from genome assembly GCF_026212465.1 of Amaranthus tricolor. Classification (NCBI taxonomy): domain Eukaryota; kingdom Viridiplantae; phylum Streptophyta; class Magnoliopsida; order Caryophyllales; family Amaranthaceae; genus Amaranthus; species Amaranthus tricolor. The sequence continues at coordinate 8,710,183 of NC_080060.1, read as the reverse complement.
GAAGTTCACCCTTTATTTAAGTTATCAGAGAGTCTGAACTAATTCTTAGACGATTTCACTATTTTGCATCACATTAAGGTTCTGTATGCTTAATAGTGTTTATAACATTAAATTATTTTGGTGATAGTCCGAGGTCATTTGTTACGTAAGATGTTTTAGACAGTGTGATCAAATGTATAACTACCAAATATGTCGAATTTGGTTTTGATATAATATCCTACTAAATTAATTCGGAAATGTGTTGTAACCCCTCAAGTAAGTCTAAAGTAGTGTATAAAGAATTTCCATTGATTAATGAAAACCAGTTCTACTAGATATATTATTATCATAGCTCAATAATGTGAACTTGTAAGTATTAACTACATTAACTTGCTAAAATGTGATATATGTAATTAGATTATATATTGAATTTAGTTGTAATGTTTTAAGTTATCAATTGCATTAAATAATTTCCTAATCGAGTCATGGTGTATAATTTAGCATGTTATAGTACGATTTCATCATACATCATTAGTTAAAAGAGATGTCTATTTTTTTTAAGTAAAATGTCAGGATCATGTTATAATAAGTAAAGTAAAGTAATTTGAATATGTGAAGCTGAGAGCATATAATGATGTCATAATTTAAGTATAACAATATTGGTTAACTCAACTTAATTAAGCTAATTGACGTATTACATGTCGCATGTTGTACGAATTGTAACAGGGTAGCATGAGTGTGAGTTTTCGTTTAATCATGTGTATTGAGTCATGGATTATAATTAAGAAGTTATGTAAAAGCTTAAAATATGTTTTTATGTAAAAAGATTATGTACTCAATAACGTGAAAGTTTAGTTATTGATGTGTAATGCATACAAGTGCACGAAAGTGTTAAGTATAGTTAGGGGTGACGACTAACCGACCTTGGTATGTTAAATAACAGATCTTTAGTTAGATTTTGAAATGAGTTCCTAGGCAAAATGAGAGATAAAGATATTTTAAATTTTTGCATCTCATTTGTTCTTAGAGCCGGCGACATAAGAAGTGGGAGTTATAAGATAGGTATTTGGGTAGACCACATTGAAGGAATAAGTGTAGTATTTGTTTTATTTCCATTGTCTCAAGATGCAAGAGCAGTATAGTCCATTTTGTAGTTTACCAAGATGCAAGAGCTTGTTCATTGAATAGTCCTGGAGACAGCAAAAGTTAGTAGTAAAAATGATGGAAACATCATTGTTAATGGTTGATTTACTGACTGAGATAAGATTGAAATGTAACTCAGGAACAAACAACACATTTTTGAGAAGCAAACCTTCTTTTAATCGAACATTACCAACCTTCGTGAAGCCAACTTACTATCATCTGGGATGGTGATATTATGGTTATGTCCTTCAATATCTCTAAGATCTTGGAATAAATTGATAGTGTTACACATGTGGTCCGTTGCCACTATCAATTATCCAGTGCAGAGGAGTATAATGAGCAATATGACATAGAGTACCTCTAGGTTGATTGAAGTATCATTGGAAAGATTTTCTTTCTTAATGAAGCCAGAGTGATCCACCTCAATTTTTGATTCAATTTCCCCATATCCTACAACGATGGCAGTAAATCTTTCGTGTGGAATAGACTTGTTGGAGTTAGGATATCCCTGAATCTTGAAACACATTTCAATAGAGTACCTTGAAATCTTACAGTGTCACAAAAACAGTTGTTTCTTTTTCCTCCATTAGATGAGTGTGAAGCAGCTATGGTTTTTCTATCATAATACTTTTGTTTGTCAGCAACAAATGCAACATGATCAGTAGGTAGGGCAGTCACCTTACTGGTTTCCTTATGTCGTTGTTCTTGCATGAGGAGTCTATAGACTTGAGAAGGATTTGGAAGTTCATCCATCATGAGGATGTTAGTCCCGATCTGACTGAAATGGTCATCAAGCTTCACTAGAAAATTGATGATTCTCTGATTTTGCTATTTTTTTAAATTTATTTTCGTTGTATCACACTTACAGCCATTACAACAACAAATGGACAAAGGATCTACATTGTCAAGCTCATTCCATAGAGTTTTGGCCTTAGTATAATAATCGGCTATGGATAGTCTAGATTGAGTAAGAGAAGCAAGATCTTCTTATATATTATAGAGTTGTGTAGAAGAGGATTGTCCAAACCTATCCTCTAAATTGGTCCAAACATCAGTAGCAGTGCTATAGTACATAACACTTTTAGCAACTGATCACTCCAAAGAAGTCATGATCCATCCTATCACTAGTGTTGTATCTCTCCCAGGCTTTGAGATCTGGTAATCATTATCGTGTTTGGGCATGCTTCCATCTACAAATACCATTTTATTTTTGAAAACAACTCTAGTAATAATAGGCCTCTTCCAGTCTGCAAATCCGGTGCCATCGAAAGGAACAATAACAAGTTTTAAAGTTGAATGATCAGATGGGTGTATGTAGAAAACACTACCATGATTTTGAGTTTGATCGAAAGACATTTGAGCATTAGAATTTATATTGATAAAATTGTTCTGTTCATGTGTAACCAAGTTTAGGTTTTGAAAAAAATAGAGAAAGAAATTAGAAATTAGAAGAATGGCATAAATCATAAGAAGTTTTGGTGAAAGAATGTAAAGAAGAAAGAAGAAAAAGATCTCAATCCCGCTCTAATTCCATGCTAAAATGTGCAAGACTCCATTAACACCAAAAACATTTAGCAGTAAGTAGCCATGAAAGAAGCAAGAAGCTAAATAAAGGAAAAGAAAGCCATAAAACTGACCCAAACCCAATCATTTTTTTTTATATTTTGAAATACCTTATTTCAAAACTTGAAATAACAATTTCGTCACTTGAAAATCAATTTTAAGACTTAAAAGGTTAATTTTAAAGGTTTTAATATCAAATTCAATATTTCAGTCATCATACTTTAAAGTTGAAATGAGAATTTTTAAGTCTTCAATTGGTCTTTTAAATATAGGAACTGAACTTTTAATTCTTGAAATTGTCAAATTACATGATTTAAAATATCAATTTCAAATCCTAAAATTTAATCTTTTAAATCTTCAAATTGGTCTTTTAACTCTTGAAATTAACATTTTATTTTGTGAAATTAATAAAAAATATAGAATTGGGCCGACCCAATAAGATGTGTCTTACAATTGAGGCGTTCTCACCCAAGATTTTGTGTTTTTTAGGGGAAAAAATGAATATTGCTTGCCTTTCGATTTCGAAGGAGAGGTTCACTTTTTTGCCATTTTCATCTCGCCCCATCACTAGTTTATTACTGGAATTACAACTGAACACCAGTTGTCTAGCACCTCGAGATTTTTATGACGTTATTATTTAATATTATAATAACTTTTGGAGATTTTTAAAGTATACTAAATTATTTTTGAATTAGTTTTAATAAATTTCTTTCATACACGAATTTAAATATTACCATAATTATATTAGAGAAAAAAATGTACATATACAGATTTGCGATTATTAAAATAAAGAGTTTTGAATTAAAATTATTATTTTATTAAATTTGTGAGCACACGTAGGTCCTTCGCAATCATAGATAAATAACTAAATAAATAAATAAAATAAATATGATAGAGTTAGGGTAGGGGTGTCAAACAGGTCGGGTTGGGTCGTTTTCAGGTTCGGGTCATTTATAAATGGGTCAATAGACCCTTGACCTGAACCTGACCCATTTAATTAAATGGGTCAAAAATTGAAACCCCGACCTGATCTGTTGCAGGTCGGGTCAACCTGATAATGACCCATTTAACCTGTTTTTTTTTTCAGGTCATTGAACCCATATATTTGACCCATTTGACCCATATATTATATTCACTTCACATTTTATAATAAAATTAAACATACTTCAAAATTCTTAAAAGTCTTCAAAAGTCAACAAACATCAAACAAGCAAAATAGCATAGCAAAGTATCATAATTAGTTTCTAGTTTCTACAAATCATCATAATCTAAAATATTGTGGCTGAGAAAGATGCTTTTGAGCTAAATTCATGTTGATCAAAACTTTGACATGGACTTGGACTAGGGTTAGATATGTCTTCTTCTTCTTCAACTTTAATCTTCATTACCAACCCACAAAGCTCATCCAATTGTGATTCCATTTTTGCTTCATTAACAAACAAAAATATAAGTTATCAAACAAACCAAAACCAATATTAACTTAACACATATTATGATATAGAAAACTACCTCCTTCAAATGTCCAATCCTTTAGACAAACAATAGCTTGGACAATATTTGGCTTCAAAGCACTTCGATAGCAATCAAGTACCCGACCACCAATGCTAAAGGCAGATTCGGAAGCCACGGTAGATATAGGAATGGCAAGAATATCTCTAGCCATTAAAGAAAGTACCGGATAACGAGATACATTTGCCTTCTAATGCGCAAGAATATCAAGATTAACTGAACGAGGCACTAGTTGCTCCTCAAAATACATCTCCAAATCAGATTTCATACTCACAGTACTATGCTCATTAGAGAAACTATCAAAGTCCTATAGTACAAGCATTTACATTAAAATCTCTAAAAGGTAAAGAAACAAACAAAAACTTATATAATTATGAAAAAAAAATCAGAAACTTACGTTCATAAACTCATCGGTAGCATCTTCAATATTTCCAACATGTAAACTTCCATATTTTTGTCTTGGAGAAGTTGCAGATAGTTTAAGAGCATATATGTTATAAATTTCTTGTGTTTTCTCCCTCACCTTAGCCAATTCTTCCACATAATCAACACCATCTCCATAAACTTTTTTGAAGCTCCATTGAACAAATTGAAGCTTAAACCTAGGATCTAACACAATAGCGACTGCCATAATAATGCTAAAATCACTCCAATATTTCCCAAATTTTTCATACATCTTACAAGCCATTTTCTTCATAAAACCATCCGTGCTCTCCATCTCACTTTTTAAAAGCAATCTTACCCTCAACACATTAGGAAAGTATAAGTTAGCAGTAGGATATTTAGTCCCAGAAAAAGCAAGAGTAGCTTCATAAAAACTTTTAAAAACTTGAAAATTTTCTCAATTTTAGCCCATTCTTCCGCAGTAGGACAATGAATATAAATTGCATCAACTTTCTGAAAATGAATTAAAGCTTTCTTGTAATACAATGCACTTTCAAGCATTAAATATGTGGAATTCCATCGTGTTATGACATCTTGTTTTAAACCCTTAGAGCTTTGAAGGCCTACATGCTCAATACAACTTAAGAAACGTTGTTTTCTAGCTTGTGATCCCTTACAATATTTCACACTTTCTCTCACCTTAATCACAGCATCATCTATTTCTTTCAATCCATCTTGAACTACTAAGTTCATGATATGTGCACAACACCTCACATGAAAAAATTCTCCTACACATAACAATTCAAGCTCACCCTTAAGACAATCCGCAAACACATCATTTGAAGCCGCATTATCAAGAGTAATGCTAAAAATCTTTTGCAAAATACCCCAATCTTTCAACAAGGAACACACATGATCACTTAAATGAACTCCCGTATGAGGGGGAGGCATAAAACAAAAATTCAACAACTTCTTTTTCAAGACCCAATTATCATCAACATAATGTGCAGTTAAAGTGATATATCCATCTGAGGTTATTGAACTCCAACAATCAGAGGTAAGGCAAATTCTACTACTAATTGAACCTAACAAAAACTTCAAATTCTCCTTCTCCTTTTCATACATCTTAACAACATCAGACTTAGACGTATTACGTGAAATTGTTTTAGTCGTAGGATTCAAATAACTAAATAATCTCCTAATCCCTTCATATTCAACAAATTGGAAAGGGAGATCATGTCTTACTATTGCAAGAGCTAATAGTTCACGAAAAATAGCAACATCAAATACAGGCAATTTATTTGCTAAACCAGCAGTGGAATTCTCCAATATCATTTGACCAACATCACGAAATGTCCTCATTTTACAATTTTTTACATGACGAATTAAATTTCCTGTCCCCATTTTACTATCTGCCCTAAACATTTTTCCACATTTTTTACATTTACATAACAAATTTTCATCTTCATCTGTTTCATCCACAAATTCAAAGTTCACCCAAACACCAGATGTAAGTTTACGTTGTCGTTTAAAATTCTTGCCAGATATATGAATTGTTTTTTTACCTATGTTTTTAGGATCCTTCTTACTCATTGTGTCACTACTCATAACCTCCACCAGATCTTCTTCTGAGTCAACATGAACATGTTCAGATTCAATGGTATTGGTATCCATTACCTAAGAAGAAATACACAAAATAGTTTAAACTAATTTATAAAAACTAATTGAAGAAATACACAAAATCACAATGGAGTTGAAAATATGACAAAAACACTGTAAAATAACATACTGTAAAATTGAATACAGACATACAGTACAAGCTTCATAAAGAAAGATTCCAGATCTCAATCCAAACACCATTTTAGTGAAGCATTTTTATTGTTTTTTGAACAGGAAAACTAACAATAATTGAAGATTGAATTGAACAGGAAAATAAGAGAAATCATATGAGAATAAAGAACATGAAAATAAGAACAAGAAAAAAATCAAAGAACATATGAATCACAAAAAAAAAAAGACAGTCACACTGAGATTGAACATGAAAAAAAAATCAAAGAACATGAAAATAAAGAACATATGAATACCCGGCAAAGTGCGAAAGATCAGGTAGATTGAATTGAAGATCAGGTAGATTGAACTGAAAAATCAAAAAAATCGAACACAATCCAAATAAGAAAAAATCGATAAAAAAATCAGAAAAATGGAAAAACAAAAAAATAATTCTTACCTTGGTGCCGCAGAGAAGAGGAAGGAGAAGGCGCACAGTCACACTGAGAAGAAGCTGCCGCAGAGAAGAGGCAGGAGAAGGGCGAAGGCGCACAGAGATTGGAGTGGAGAGGAATTGAGGAAGGTGAAGGCTCACAGAGAAGGGGAAGACGCCGTTTCACTTTCAAAGTTTCATTGGGTTTATGATTATTTTAGGTTTTTAGAGTTTATGTCTTTATGAATTATGATATACCTGTACGGCTACCACTTGGGCCTTCAGCCTTGGCACTTATCGTTATCCAGTTTCAAACTTTTTAAAAAATTTTCAATGGGTTAATGGGTTAAATATGGGTCGACCTGACCTGATTGACCCATTTAATAAATGGGTTAAACAGGTTTTTTTCGGGTTCAAATATTCAACATGAACCTAACCCATTAATTAAATAGATCAGGTCGGGTTGACCCATTTAATTAATTGGGTCAAAAATCTAAACCCAAACCTGCTAATTTCGGGTCGATTTCAGATCAGGTTAGCAGGTCGGGTCAGCTTTTGCCAGCCCTAAGTTAGGGTGTTACGTGGTATTACTCGCTTCCTCCCTCAATTAACACGCCTCCCTTCCTCATTCCTTCTTCTTTCTTTCCCTCCTTCCTTCCCTTCTCCCTCCACTGTGCCGCCCCTTGTGACTGCCGGCCAGTTGCACGGCACTCCTGCAAGATTCCCCAACCCCTGGCCTTGGATCTCAACCCTCACCACAGTAGCTGTGCTGCGTTTTTTCCCAACCGGCAGCCATACCACAGTTAACAGCCGTCCACCCTTCCACCACCAGCAACCGCTTCACTCCCTGCGGCCAGAAACTAGCGGCTGTGACAGAAGCATCCCTGAGCCGTGACTCCATCTACCACCACACTAACCACGCTTCTCTCCACCTCTTTCTCTTGTTCACCCAAGTAAGCCATATCCTCTTCCCTAATTGATCTTCTCTTGTTTTTAATTGAAAATGTTATCAAGTTTATGATTTTAGTATTATTTTCATTGGATTTTTGTGGGTAAGAGTTTGATTGGTGAATTGAACATATTTATGATTTAGGGTTTAATTGTGATTAGAAATTATGGGTTGTGTGTTGATTGTGTGTGAATTTGGTTTAATCTTATCATGGGTAATAGAAATGGTGTTATCCTTGAGCATTAAATAATTAGGGTTTGATTTAGAAATGAGATTACTAGTAGTGTGTGTTGTATGCTACTTTGGTGGTGTTATGATTAATTGAATAGAATGAGTTGTTTTAAGACTTGGTTAATTATTGTTGGTGATAATTAGTAATGATTTTGATTAAACTTGACTATAGTTATGATTTTGGTGGTCAAATTGGGAGTAATAGATACTAATTGTTGTGACTTGATGATTGTGGATTACTAGTACTCTTAGTAGATCGTCATTGAATTTATAAATACATAATTTTAGTAAGGCCACGAGAATAATATCAACTTATTGTAGAAGGTTGTTAAGTTACTTGTGGTGATGCTCGATTGTAGTCTTTCTAGCTCTGGAGAATGTAGCGAAAGATGTCGCAATCCGACCACTTTAAGAATTGTCATCATGTCATATTAGTGTTATATATAACATTGTGAGACTTAAGTGTGAATTGTTGTTTTATTTTTAAGATAATGTGAATCGTTATAACTCAAAGTTAGTTGATGTAAGGAAACGGTTCACATAATCCTTTTATTCTTTTTTCGATGGAAAGACATATGTTATTGTTGAACTAACGATTATGATTGGTGTTGAATGAGTTGCGTACGTCCTAGAAGTAATTGAAAACTTGTCTTGAATGAATGATAGTGGTTACTTTGGCTTTTAGCTGGTATGACAAAGTAGTTAAGGAAACTTATTAGTTCTATTCCTAACTTGTATAGGTTCCCAGTTCATAAGAGGAAAGTAGAACCTTAGTTGGGTGACTTTTGTAACATTTAGTCGTGCAGTGACGCTTGCAGGTACGTACACGCTGTAATTAACTATCATATTCATTGTTTCAAAGAATTATCAATATTTCGTGATTATATGCATTGTATTATAAATTATAGAGCGCCGGAAAGTAAACTATGCTATCGAATAGTCATAATAGTGGTATAGGCAATTAGAATGAAAGCACTAAGAGACTATGAGAACAAATTCCTAAATAGTAGAAAATGCACTATGGTTGCATGTGGTATCGAATTGATTCCCTAGTTATTGAGCCTTGATTTTGATTAGTTGGCGTTTCAAAGAACAAATTCCGAAGTGTTACCATGCGGGCCTTGCAAACCCCAATAGGGTGGCCTTTTCACTGGATTGGTACGCCAGTTTGTTAGTTTTTCCCGAATGTAGGACCCGAGAGGGTCAGCTGGAGGGGGTATGAGCTCATACTTTGCCATGAGCGCTGGGTGGCCGATAACGCCCTTGGCCGTGTCACTGCCATAAATAGAGAAAAGATCCACTACTTTTGAATATACTTCGAGGGATTAGTAGTTGAAAGAGAAATCATGAGTAAATATAAGTGTTTAGACAGATGAGTAAATTCATTATTGTTGTGCTATGTCGTCGTCTTATCCCCTTGTTTTATGATTCTAATTGTTATAAGTTCATTGATTACTGACGTGTGTCTGTTTTTTGTTGTTTGTTCATGACTCTCTATGATGTTCCTGACATGATACATTTGGCTATGGTCATTATGTTGAGCAGCAGGAGGATCATAGTTTGACATAACAGGTATACGAGTTTCTTTTGCATTACATACGGGAGAAATGAGTGAGAATCTTGAAGAGTACAATAATCTTATTGCCTACGTATAGTTTCTTTTTAATTATGTTGGTTATGTCTTGAGTTTGAGGTTTTTTTGTGGCTTGTATGTTTAAATGGTTTATTATTTTCGTATCTTTCTTCAAACCCAAGCGTTTACATTGGAATCACAATCCATGCTTAGCATGTCGACCGAAGATTACGCGATGATCATTCCGCCATGATATTTTGTTACAAGGCCGATGATGCCTCTTTTCTAATATGTTTTATTTATCGTCGTTTTTTATAGGCATCGATTTTTAGAGCAGGTTCTGCCGAAATTTTCGCACAATCTTGTTCGGAGATTTCTAATCCCTTTAATTAAATCAATCAAACTTTAACCATTTTATTTCTTTATTCATTTTACATTTTATTTTATTTTTAATGTAACACCCGAATTTCCTCCATTCCCTTGCGGTTTTGGTTCCGTATAAAGGGTTGGAAATTCAGGGGTGTTACAAGTGGTTACCAGAGCCAGTGATTCCTATTTTAAACGCTTCTTGTTTCTTTAATGATCCTTTTTGTAGTTAAACTATTTTGAGAGTATGGGTAGACTTGGGTTAGGAGCATTATACATGTTCATGTATATTGATTATTATTGCATATGCAATTATATGCCTATGAGTACGATCTTTGCGGTTATTCTCTATGATTATGCTATGGATATGGCTGTGACATAACAATTGACATTTTATAGTAGTAGTTTTGAACATGTATGGAAATTTTAAAGCAATTATTGCAACTATGTGTTATGTATAAGCTATCGCTATACAAATATAAAAGATGATATTTGAAATCTTAGCTAGTTTGTGGCATCTTGTACTTTCATTAGGGGTGATGCTTATATAACCTTAGCTATATATATATATATGTGTGTGTGTGTGTGAGATATTGGTTGATTATGTGCTTTACTTTCACTCTTCAGTAGTTTATTTAAATTTTATTTAGACAAGCTTATTAGTTCATCTTAGTCTTGAAGTTATTTCCTAGTTAATCAATTGATAATGAAATTCTTTTTGATTACTTTTGTTGTGGTGATGATACCAATTGGTGATTTTTGACTAAGTTATAAATTGCTAAAGTTACAAAGGAAATGTAATTTGATGCAATTTTCAATTTCTATTTAAGTGTTGGACTTTTTAAGGCTAAATATGAAATGATATTGTAAAATGTGTCTAATATAACTCTGAGTAATTTAATGTGAAGCATATATGAATATGCTTGTAGAAGTATATCATCAATATATTTTGCATTATTGTCTGAAACCTTTTAATTAATAATTGAGGTTATCGTGATGACACTATTAAGGCCAGTAGTCGTACAAGCAAGAGTATAAGTGTTTAAATAAGAATAAGAACAAGAGATATAATATGATAAAAAGTTACACGTCATTGTGAATAAATTCAAACTTATAACATGGTTTTATATTTAAAGATAATGGTGTGATTAGGTTATAACTATAGAGAAGGTCAAGTTCAACTGGGATCTTAGGACATGTCACATATTTTGAAGGATTATGGTAATTAAAATCATTAAAATGTAAAGCATCAAAGTTAAAAGAGACTCTTAATAATGTTTGATTGTAAGATGATGTTACCTTTTGGTATGATCAATTAGTAATTTGTGAATGTAGTTTTAAAATTCTGGGTGTCGTAAAAAATTTATGATATTGATCTAGTTAATGTTGATCATAGGGGTTGTGTACTTTAAATAGGAATTTAGAAATTTATGTGTGTGCTATGTTTATTCAAGTTCCGAATTTGTTAGATTGAGGTTATTGATATTAGAAATTGACTATAGTTACATTAATGCTGAGTTTAGTGTAACATTATTATGTTTATCAATTTATGTTTTCAAAGTCATACAATGATGGAGTTTGATGCTTTCGTGATAACAATTAAGCTAATTGGGTGATATTATATTTGATAGTTCTAAGTAAAGCATATTATGTTTTGAGACTTTAAGAATGAATTGAGAATAAAGGTAGTTCTATGATAATGTTGATGTGTTTATCAACTACTATATCGAGTTTATTCTCTCTACTTTAGTATGGAATTACATACCACAAAGGTTCGTTGACGTCAATTATAGTGTTTGTTAAGTAGAAATTGTTTTTAAAATAATATTTGCTTCGGATGAAAATATTGATGTAGTCCTTTAGTTACAATATTGGAATCTATACCCAAAAAGACTTGATTCTTTTTTTTTTTTTTTTTTTTTTTTTTTTTTTTTTTTTGGGTATCAAGAGAGAAAACTTTATTAGCAAGTTCTCCTAGTTGTGGGAAGACATGAAGATTACTTTGTGTTAAGCTAAAAAAAAATTTGATTTGCACGAACAGTGAAAACAAAAATATATGAATTCTAGAGTTGGGTAATGAAAGTTCCGAAACGGCAAATGAAGTTCTAAGAAGTTTTCAAAATGGGTTGTAGTGAAAAGGTTTTTTTATGTATCGGTAATCAGGATTAAATACATGTAACCAATAATAATAAAAAATAAATAAATTAATGTGAAGCGATATTTCAATACATATTCGATTCTGGATGAAGTCGCCACTAAGACTTGTATTAGGACATAGCATTTGGAGTTCATGTTATATACCATAGTCATTGCGTTAGGAGATAACCGTGATTTATTTGGTTAAGACTTAGAGTTTGATGACATATATGTTTTCTTGCTTATGACTCTGAAGTTAAGATTGAGTTGTTTTTTTTGTGGCTTGTATGTTTAAATGGTTTATCATTCTTGTATCTTTCTTCAAACCCAAGCGTTTACATTGGAATCACGATCCATGCTTAGCAAGTCGACCGAAGATTACGTGATGTCCGCCGTGATATTTTGTTAGAAGGCCGATGATGCCTCTTTTCTATTATGTTTTATTGATCGTCGTTTTTTTATAGGCGTCAAATTTTAGGGTAGATGCTGCCGAAATTCCCCCACAATCTTGTTTGGAGTTTTCTAATCCTTTTAATTAAATCAATCAAACTTTAACCATTTTATTTCTTTATTCATCTTATATTTTATTTTATTTTTAATGTAACACTCGAATTTCCTCCGCTCCCTTGTGGTTTTGGTTCCGTATGGAGGGTCGGAAATTCAGGGGTGTTACAGGTTGCTTTCCGCCACCCTCCTTCTCTACCGTCGAATGCTAGGTTCAGGTATCTTTTTGTTTGTTAACCTTTCTTCCCTTCTCTCTCAATCTATTTCCTTGCTCTATTTTTATTCATTTTTCCTTCACTGGGATTATATTTTTAAGATTATATTATTTTTCTATTGTAGAATGATCATCTTTTGTGAATGATTGATCTTCTTATTGTTGTTAAGCTTTAGATCTGATTAGCTTTGAAATATTGAAATCTACAGTGTCTACAATCCAATTCTGCAGTTCATAAATAAGTTTAAAGATTGTAAATTACTGGTCTATTAGAAATTTGATGATTAGTGAGATTTAATTGGTACCTTGTGTAGTTCAATTTATATTGTTGGTTGGTGAAGAAAATCATGAAAGGGATAGAAGTTATTTGATAATGGTACTCAACTATGCAAAATCCTTAGTCTGAATTGTACTATTGATGAACCAATTTCATGTTAATGAACTCATTTAGTTAAATTTAACCAGTTTCATTTAGATGAGCCAATTCTTAATCCTTAGGTATATTTAGTATTTTTAGGGTTTGTTTTTTTTAGAAGTTAGGGCTTTTGAATTTTGTGTTATTTTGATGATTATAGTATATAGATGATTGATTATAGATGTATTATTCAAATTCGATGATATAGTGATTAAATAATACTCAATTAAAGTTTAAATTGTGATTAATTGGTTTGATGGTTCAAAGGTAGAATTATAGTTTCTTTTTTTAAAATTTTTAAGGGTTAATGTAATTTTTGTTACACACTTTAATGTAATTGTTTTAATTATTGACATAGCTTTTTTTTTCTTCTGTTTTCGCCCGCGGTAATAGAAATTTTGATTTGATTTAATTTTACAGCCCGTCTTGTATAAGACTGTCTCACGGTGAGACGACCTCTAAACAAGAGGCACATAAGCTAAAAGCTCCTATTATTGGGCTATTTAAGGCAAATATGAGGCATGTCTCACGGTGAGATGGTCTCATACAAGAATTTATGTTAATTTTATTGTGCTAGACTGCTAGGTAAATTAAATGCATCATCAATTTGAAACAATCGCTATGTCTTTTTAATCTTTGATTTTATTTGATTAAACTGTAACAATGGAGATATTTCTATTTTAACTTTTTTTGTTTAATAATATACGTGACTTGAGTAATCTAATTTTCTTTTCTCTAAATTGTTGACTGCGCTTACCTTTTTTTTTTTGTTTTTTTTGAAAGTGCCACCGTAAACAACAACAACAATAATAATTTAATTAAAAGTCTCGCTTCAATTTTCATTGTAAATGAAACATCATCCAAGCTAACATGGAAATAATTGTTCATCAGAAGACGAATTTAAAGCGAGTAATGTAATTTTTTTACTTGTGATACAAAAGAAGGAACTTTTTAATGTGATTGAAAGTAATGTAGATTGTTAGGAATTGGAAGAATTTGTGATCTACTGTAAATGACTTTACTCTAAAATTGACGCCTCCAGTCTTCACCACTCCATTAAATATCGTACAAAAGCATATTTTTTAATTTGTACTTCCTTTTATGCTCTACTAATTACCAATGTATACTTGGATAGGCTGTGATGTTATCTCAAATAATTGAAATAATTGTTCAATCTATTGAATAGAAATAGTGAGTGTAATTGTCATTTTGCAAATTGATATTGTTCTTGTTTGAGCGCATTTTCTAATTTACAATTCTCTGCCCAATTGGGCCCGTTTTCTTTGACCCCATTGTACATGCTTAAGTGAGTTTATATCTTTGTAACTGTTTGTAATGAGTTAAAAGTTCTTTGTTCTAGCCAGGTGAATGCTTTCAGTTGCTTAACTGTTGTGTTGGGCTTCTTTGGTGATAATTTTCAGATAATTAGGGGAAGATCTGATTTGCTTTGGTTTAGAGGAAAATGAGAGGAAGAATTGGTTTTTTTATTAATCCTAATGGTATAGGAAACAAAACAATTGGGAAGACAAATAAAATTCTTTCGTCTTCAGCTTTTTGCTCTTCTTCGGGTGGGGATGACTCTAGAGGAGGTCGAGGTCGTGGTCGCGGTCGAGGTGCCGCTGGTTCATCTACACCAAACTTTTTAGCTAGTGATCCTAGAAATAATGATTCAATTGAGAGACCTGGTGTAGGACGTGGCCATGGCTTAAGTAATCCTCTACCTTCTAGCCCCTTTCTTCCATCATTTAATTCATTTGTTGCGCCTAACCCATCACCAAAGTCGGGTTCAAATCAGGGTAGAGGTAATTCAAATCAACAACTCTCAGAGGCGGGAAATAGAGAGGTTTCGCAGCCTAGGAAGCCCATTTTTCTTAAGAAAGATGAATCAACGGGAATTAGCTATGAAGTTGACTCAGTTGCTTATATACCTAATCAACCCATTGGAGAAAAAAATCTTCCACAAAAGTTATCCACTGTGCTGATAGGAAGCACAGGGAGAGGAATCCCTGAAAGGAAATCAATTCCCGAAGATAGATTGATGGAAGAGAATAGGCATCTCAATCCAAGGCGAGTTGGTGCTCGTGCCATTGCGTTTGAGAGAAGGGGAGATAGTTCTAGTAAATCTGACACTGCCTCAGCAAGTGTAAAGCCTAAGCTTAGCTCTGAGGAGGCTGTGAAAAAAGCCATAGGTGTCTTATCTCGAGATAAGGGGGCTCGTAATAAAAGAGAAGGTGATCGAAGACGTAGGCATGAAAGAACAGGTGGCTCGGATGATGAGGATCGCGAGGAGGATGTGGATAAATTACTTGGTGTCGGTGATGATGCAGATGGTGAGAAACTCGCCAAGTTACTTGGGCCCGAGAAGATGGCTTTACTAAATGAGGCCTTTGAAGAAATGAGTTATGATGTTTTGCCTGATCCCGATGAAGAGGAACAAATTGAGGCATTTGATACTAATTTGAAGGTAAATGTCCATTTACTTATCCTTTTGTATATTTTTTTGGATGTTATGTGTCATTTTAACTTTACCATTGGGTAATAGATTGAATTGGAGACTGAATACGTGATGGGAGACTTCGAGAGAAATCCAGATATGTATGAGAAACCACCTATTCCTCTTCGTGAAGCTCTTGAGAAAATGAAGCCTTTCTTGATGGCTTATGAGGGAATAGAGAATGAAGAAGAGTGGGAGGTAAGTGCTCTTGTACTTAACCTATTTGCTTCAGAATTATATTGAGTGTTGTATAAATATATACATTGTTGTTTAGAGGAATAAGTTTGTAGCTTGGTCTTGTGTCTTATTATCCATTTTTCTTGTATAGAATGTTTGGTGTTGAAATATTTTTCTTAACTTTTTTCGTTGTTCTGGTATTCATTGTTCATTGTACAAAATGCATGTTAGATGAAAAAGTGTGGGTAAATTTGCGTTAGAATTTAGGACTAGTACATTTGCATGCACATAACATGTAGGATTTGATTATGTGACAAGATTCATTTTAATGTGAAGAATGTGAAGCCTTTTGGGACATAAGATGATTTCAGTTGGTTGACTGAATTATTTGTTCCAATTAGAGGAAAATGACAATGGATCAATTGTTTGTTACTTTAGGTCGGTATAAGTACCCTGTTTTTGGTGACCAGGGTTTTTTTCACCAGCAATGCTGGGCCTGTTAAGTTGAAGGACCACAGGAACATAGGCTATATATCCAATCCTGTTTTTGTCAGTTTGACTCTTTATTTTGTATTAGTTGACCGTGCAACTATGTAGGACACTCGTCACTTATTGTTACATTGATGCTTCTATCGTCATGAACAAACCATAGATAAAAAACATCAGAGGAGAAGATAGATATCATGTAATATATGTCACAAATAGGCATGAGATGCTCGTGAGTGTTGTGTGTGAGTGTAGGTATATTTTAGTCTATGCTCTTCTGTGGCTTGTGTGTGTATTTGGGTGCGATATTCGTTCTGTTTGCATTATCACTATTTAATCTAAATCTTTTTTACCATTGGTGATGAATGCACAGCTAAAATGTGCCTTATTTATCATCTCTTTTTGATAACTCCTTTCAGATGGCTGTTTCTCATGGCTTATAGTTCAGATGATTATTTTCTTGGCGTGTAGTTCAGATGGTTATTTTTCTCTTCCTGGACAATGCTCATTTTAAGTTAGGAATTCTAATAAGAGTATTTATCGCATTTACCAGGAAGTTATGAAGGAAACAATGGAAAGGGTTCCACTTTTGAAAGACATTGTGGATCATTACTGTGGGCCTGATAGGGTTACTGCAAAAGAGCAGCATGGAGAATTGAAAAGAGTTGCAAAGACCCTTCCAGCTAGTGCACCTAATTCCATGAAGAGCTTCACTGACCGTGCTGTTCTCTCGCTTCAGGTTAGTTTTCTCTCACAACCTGTCTTTCTAGTGTAACAGTTATGAGGCGATTTGGTGGACAGTATGGTTAGCCTTCTAGTTTCTA
The DNA here is from genome assembly GCF_026212465.1 of Amaranthus tricolor. Lineage (NCBI taxonomy): Eukaryota > Viridiplantae > Streptophyta > Magnoliopsida > Caryophyllales > Amaranthaceae > Amaranthus > Amaranthus tricolor. Next base: position 8,693,036 of record NC_080060.1, on the reverse strand, counting down.
CTATTCAAATGAAGTTAGCCGCTTTTCACCTTGGGAGGGTGTATGGAGAAAAGTCGGTGGGACCAAAACTTAATAACAGTTGAGGTCTTGAGAATATAAAGCATTGAAACAAAGCATTTGAGGGTCAACGTTTTGTTATTGCATTTATGAATGAAACCCATGTAACTTGAATTTAATATCCTTGGTTAATTTTTTTTTTGTTTTAATACTTTATTTTCTTAGTTAGAATTTTTGTGAAAATATTGGTCCATATATTAGAATAGTGAGGTTTTGATATCTGAGTGATTTGATTTATTCCCCAGACATCTATGGATGAGTGAACACCCGCAAAGCAATGCATAGTAGTAGTAAAGTCGATCAATTTACTGTATTCATATTCAGGGTGTACATGTACGGATGGACATTAGTTGTGTTTGTTTGTAGCTGTCTAATTAGTGGTATTTTTTTAAAAATGGTGGCTAAATCAAAGTCCAAGAAAATTGATTCTGGAAGTAAAGTGTGTTGAATTGCTGCATGGCCAATACATAATCAAGAAAGAGGGTTGTGATTGATTCAGTTGATGTATCCAATGCACACAACATTTACAGATGTTAGTGTTGTTAAGAAACAACGTCGATTTTGAATACTAAATAATGTTATGTTTGTGTTGGTCTTTTTTCCTTCAAATACATGACGCTGCAGCGGGGAAGCATTGTGCATCGAATATGGTCTTACATTACCTGAAACCTACATACTTTCTGACCTGCATTATCAAATACATCTTGAAGACTATTTTCACCTTTTGTTCTTGGAACACTGTTTATTTTCACCCTAGATACCTTAATCTTAACAATTCTATGGTGAATGTCCTCACTGTAGCGCATTCCTCAAAAACGTTTTTTTTTTTTTTTTTTTTTTTTTTAATTAAATTTTTTTTTTTTTTTAACATAGGTCTAATCCATGAATGACCAAGTGTGATGGTTTTGCAAATATTACGTTGGTCATTCCATCAATCCATGTAATGCAAAATTTTATTTAGCAAATTGGTTTTAGATTTCATTTTCTTATAGAACTATTATTTGATGCAGAGCAATCCAGGGTGGGGATTTCATAGAAAATGGCAGTATATGGACAAGTTGGTAGCTGAAGTTTCCAAGTCCTGCAAATGAGAAGATTAGTGAGGCTTAATCTATATTTTGTGCGTTTGTACTCTTCAATAAAGAGCATGTTCCCAATAGGTATTTTGTTCAATAAGGGTAAAATCAACGCGGCTTTCTTAGAGAACCGGATAGAGTATTTTTAATTACCATGGCCCTTTCTCTTAGGGGAATTTCACAACCATTAATATTGTTTTTGTTGCTTATTAGATGGATTATTAAGTTTTGACATTGTTGTTTTTTTATGATTAAATGGACTTGATAGTTCATATCAAAATTCGTAGACTTTAGGTGGTTATTGTATTACTATGTAGCTGTTAGAGTTAAGCATTGTATTAAAATCAAACTGCGATCAAAAATTATTACCTTGCATGAAAATGAATTGTAATTTACTCCCTCCACACCAATATAATTGTCACATTTTCTTATTTGACAAAATCATATCAATTGTCACAATTCTATTTGTTAATTTTTTTTACCTAAATATCCTTAGTTCACACAAGTAATTACGAATATATCCCTATATACATTATTTACCCAACTACACTTTACTACTCACCCTTCACTAATTATCCTTCACTACCTATCCAACTACCACCTTTTTAATGGATCCCAAACCACTCTTAATATTCGTGCCGAAGCAAATGAGACATTTATATTGGTGTGGACGGAGTATTATTTTAAATAATTTCACACTAGATTCGAAAATAATCAAACTTGAAACACCTAACTAAGATCCAACCTGATTTAATTTTTTTTGGTAAAGTCTCATGATCAATTTACGTTGGGGTTTTGCTATATTACGAGTCTTAAATTTTTCTTTCTGATTTAATTAGAATTGCATAATTGGAGAAAAGTTTGGATTATAAGCATTATATACAAAAGATTTGAGACATGGAGTATTTAATTTCAAATATGAAGTTTTATATGGATTGTAATTTGTTGATAATGCAGTTTGTTTTTAAAAATGAAGGTTAAGGGATTGAATATTGTTATTTTGACTTTTCAAATTTATTTATTATTTATTACTTCATATTGAAGATTATTTGCACTTAATTTCATAAATTAAATCAATTAGGACCTTATTATATGTTTCTTATTAATTTTATTTAAACATGTTTTTAATGGAGGAAGTAATTAAATAACAAATAGTTAATTATACTTTACGAATAACAGCAAAAGGATGAAATTAGTGAATTATTTATAGTGACTTCTAAAACCACTTAGTGTGAAAAATGACTCATCGTATTCATACTTTCACATGGAGGAAGTCAATATAAAATATAACATATAATTATTTCTATTGCTAATTTTATTTTTCTTATAGTAGGAATACTTAAAGGAATGAAAAAGTTATTTATTATTCAATAATCTATAATTAAATATTTAAGGAGAGAGAAAGTAAAAATTTTATTACAACCAAGTTTATTTGAAACTTTTCCCATAATATTGCCCAAAAAAAAAAATTAATTCCCACTTTGCATGAAATGGGAAACTTTTTTTCACAATACCGTCCACGTGGTACTTTTTTTTAAAAAAATTTTCCAAACAAAACCGCCATGTGAGATGGCGGTTTGCCTTAAGCACTAAACCGCCACATGAAGTAGCGGTTTGGTCAGGGCAAACCGCCATCTCATGTGGCGGTTTGCTCTTTGCCTGTGCAACGTTTTATTTTTTTCTTTCAATTCCCATAAATAGTTAGCGCAACCTGCATTAAACTAGTTCAATACCATCTATTCCATAATAATCAACTATGAACCAGCTTGATTTGAAAATATTGATTATGAAAATAATGCGAAGATATATTACAATCATGGAAAGTGATACAAGAAGTTCAAATCATATAAGTTGATACAAAGTTTGTTAAACTATAATCCCCTGCCCCTTTTGTTGTGCGCACCGGTCGATGATGATGGTGTATACTCGTCAACCTCTGCAATGACATTAAGAGCAGGAGCTTGTCGTTGAAGCTGGAGGAACAAATGGCGACATAGCACCGGATGTCGATGGATATCTGGAAGACCGACCTCGAGTAGATGAACGCTCGTGACCTCTTGTGGACTGCGTACTTGATCCTCCAGAAGAGCTACCTCGGTGAGCCGAACTCCGTGGAGAAGGAGTGTGGAATGTGTCATCTACCTCGCCAATGATTGGTGGAGTCGGAATGAGGTACTCATACCCCGCCTGACTCAATGCATCGGTCAATGACGCGTTAATGGAGCCAAAGGTTTGAGAACATAGCCGATACCCCACATCAACTGGCGATGTAGCGACCCCTTGAATCGTGTCATTGCACTGTATGAGCACCGATCGGATGCACTCAGCCTGTATGTTATCATTATATTGTTAAAAGAATCACATAAAAGTATTACTATTGTTATATGAGTGTTAAAAGAAGACGTACCAGTAACATAGATGTCGGATGGTAATGTGATCCTGGCTGCGCAAATGTGGTGTTGGTTAGGCGTAATATGGAGATACGCCTATACCAATTCATGTACGTACCAGAGCTATGACCGGTGTAGTTATCTCCTCGAACCAATTGAGATGCTCGGTCATTCCACGCATCTACATGTGATCTATGTCGTACGACGTAGTTCTTGTCCCCAGTCCTCCGATCAATCGCATGTAGTTGAGGTTGAGTGTCACAGGCATGCGGAATAACCTGCTCCAAACCGAATTGACGCATGACACGATCCGGGAGATGTAGCTCGACGATGTCAAAGCAAATAAGTGGACAACGCGATCTCCAAATCTCATGGCCCGATGTACATATATGTGGCAGAGCATCCATCTTAGTTGCTGTGTAAGGCTGCCATGTCATCTGTAATAGAAATCAATATACTCAGTAATATATACAATTTATTCATAACTAATACAAATAGTAAATGTTAATAATAATTTGCTCGTCCCGTTGTCGATCAAGTGCGTCTCTGTAGTAGACGAGAGTATGTGGGGAGTAGGACCTCGAAAGATATACGCGAAGCCAACTACAAACAAATGAACATTGTTTAATATTTTAATTTATCATAAAATAGTGAAATTTTGAATTTGAATAGTGAATTGAGTGTTGCTACCTTACTGCTAAAGGATCCATCCCATGACGATGCTGTGAACCTAAAACCGGTTCAAAATCCTCCGCGTCATCTTCCTGATCATGTTGCCGAGCGGGTCTTATCGTCCTAATTATAGGCCTCCCTATATGAATATGCTCTCACGACCATATCTGTAACAACATGAAGCAGCCTCCAATGTCCTTGGCACCCTTACGAGATGCTCGACATAATTTTATTGTGCGTCATTTAAGAGTGTTCCTAGGGATTACTCTATATTGTGGTTGTAAAGTTTTTCTAGTGTAATACTCGTACTCTCTACTTTCACCATGGTTAAATGGAAATTCATCACAAATTACATATTTAGAAAATTCATCAATCATATCATTACGATTATATTTAAAAGGCATACCTCCGCTGGGAATGTCCCACTATCAGCTTCCACTTGTGGTCCTGCTGCCGCTTGTTACATGAGTTTCTTTTGTGATTCCATACTTCTTTGCCAAATGTTTGTTAAAAGATCCCGTACCACCACCTAACACGTATTCACAAAACACAATAAATGAATTTTTAATACATTCTTGATTTATAAAATATAAATATCATGTAGTATAAAAACTTAAAAAGTATTTACCTCTGCTGAAATTGTATAAAACTAAGGGATTTACTCCTTGACTTTCACAAATTTGACAAGTGCATAAGAAAACATCCGGATTTTCGGTTGGTTCTTTTGTAAAATACGACCATACATATGAAACAACTCTACCACTAGGAGGAGGCATTGCCGGAAAAGGTTGTCTAACTGGTTTATCTTCATCTAAATTTAAATATAAAGACATACTCAAATACCACAATATATAAATAAATAATAATTTAAAATTTAATCAATTTGAAGAATAAAATTATAAAACCAACCGATACTTTGGAAATTGACTCGTTTACCACGAGCTTGTCTTTGTTGTTTTTGTTGTTGTTGTTGTTGTTGTAGTTTTTTTCTCGTTGATTCTTCATATGATCTCATTGATGACTGTCGAGATCTATGTATCCCAATAGGGGTCGTTGGTTCGTCTTCTTGTTCTTCTTCTTCAATTTGTATTTCTCTTTCCACTTCTTCTGCATAATCGTGTAATTCTTGGTCGTACCCTTCTGGATAATTTGGTTCAAAGTTATAATTACCCTTCTCATTGATGACTGTTGATACCAACGGTTCCGCGGTTCAGGCCGGTTCGGAACCTGTCGCGAACGGTTCCGGTTCCGGGATGGTTTCAAGCGGTTCGGGACCGGTTCAGTTCCGGATAACCCGCTCCGTGGCCATCATTAGATGTCTGAAACAATATAACTTTGCTGTTGTTGGATGTGTCAAACAATATAACATTGCTGAAGCTAACTATTTAGTTAAATGAAATCTTGTCTCTATTTTAAAAAATATATATAAAATATTTTCTCCGTTCTGAAATACTCTCAATATAATGATTAGTAATAGTATTCTTTGTTTAAGCTTATTTTACATATTGCGACTAATGTGAAAGAAAAAATTATTAATTTCTTAAATGTTACATCTTGTGGTTACACTTTTTACTATGATGATTTTAAGCCGTGTAATACTAGAAGGGTTGAACCTCGAGTCTTGGAGTCTAGCCAACTATATGGGTGATGGTCAAATACTTGACATAGATGACGGTTATCGTTGGGATTTTTTATGCAATATGTCTGCTCATTGTTTGCAGGATGAACGTCAAGAATCTCTTTCTAGACAATATAATTATAAACGATGATTGAGGAATTAACAAATGGAATTAACAATTGCTTGAGCGATTAGCTAGTCTTGCTCGTAATAAAGTAATTATCGATCAGAAGGTAATGGACAATGAGAAGACAAGTGGTTTAACAATTGAGGTTGATGATTCCCCTTCTTCATAGGGTAATATGGGTGAGTTACACTTTCCAATGAAACAAGGTGATAACCTTAATAACTCTGACTTGCCCATTGATTTGTCTTGTGATAGCTCATTTATTGTTCCTTTTATAATGGTGTATGAATCTTCGGATATGACTTGTGCTAATGATTCTTATGTTGAAACTTTGCCAAAGGAATTTTTGAGTCTTTGTGCTCAAGCCTTTGAGCAAGAGGTTGAGATTATGCGTTCATGTTTCGGTAGCAATAAAGATCTTAATTCATCTTGTAAGAGTCATATTGGTGAGGAGGTTGAGGAGTCACTTGGTGAATAATTTGCAGTTATTAACATGTTCATTGATGATGAGGAAGTAGGGTCGTTAGTGTCTGATGCTATTGATTCTTAAGATATTACTTCTTATGATTGTGTCTCCCCATTTCCCCTCATTCATTCACCACCAATTAAGCGTGAGTCCACCATTGACCATCCCAACTTTGTTAATGAGGAGTGTTATTCCAAGTCTATTTGGAAACGTGAATTAGATGCACTTGAGATAATGCTAGAGGGTAAAGGAGTCTATGATGATGAAACATTAGCAGTGATTAACTCTTTTGATTCTGAGTTTCTTCATCTTGAGACTTCTTCATGTCTCGAATTGTTTTTGGCTGAGGAAGAAAAGTGCCTAATGATTGTATCAACACCTTTAATTCATAAGAGTACTATAAAGTTTGTTAATACTAATTTTATTCATGATAATTATATTATTGACAAACTCTCCTGTTATAGTTTCTTTGACCATGATCCATATGTGCTAAATTGTATAAATGTGTATGGTTTTTCTAAATGTGCCGCTAGACTGTTTAACAAGTTGAAAAGGGCTCTCGCCTTTATTTTTGTAGTTGTTTTTCTTTCAAACTACCTGTAACGGACTGTTCTCTTCAAAATATAGGTTTAATATAATATAATAGTAAGTAATGCTAAAGCGGAAGTCTATCGAGCCGTGATTATTGCGAAAAAAATAAAACAGTATTAAAAAAAATTAAATCATTAAAATATAATTTTACATATTACATCTTACTTTAATACACAATTATCGTTATTACATACCCATTATATAAATTACATACATACTATACCCTAATATCACATAGACAATACAATAACTTCTTAATAAACCTCATGTAAAGTCACCTGCAGCATCTATTTCCATTATAAGGGAGCAGCCGATGGGAATCGGTCAGCTAATAAGCCGAGTATAAAAACTTGCCAGCATACAAGCATACAAATATGTGCATTTCAATAAGTAATATGTAAAACGATTTAAGCAATATAGAGGATCCATTTTTTTTTATGTCAAATTTTATATATATATATATATATATATATATATATATATATATATATATATATGTATATATATATATATATATGTATATATATATATATATATGTATATATATATATATATATGTATATATATATATATATGTATATATATATATATATATATATGTATATATATATATATGTATATATATATATATATATATATATATATATATATATATATATATATATATATATATATATATATATATATATATATATATATATATATATATATATATATATAAAACTTCTGGTCCTTTTGTTTGAGTATCAGGGCTTGATTTACTAACACTTCTACTTGAGTGTTAGGGCGTGAAATCCGATTAATTTTTTAATGAATGCAACACATATGATCTTTGTTTGATGTATGTAAGGGCCTGTTAGGATGAGGTAAACCAAAACCCCTAACTTAGTGGAAGTCGTCACTCCTCTAGTACAATGTTGCTCGAGCCATAGGTTAGGTTAAATAACCTTAACGTGTTCGCCGTATTTTACGTGCTGGAAAACACGTCCCACATTTTTTACATGCTGAAAGCATGGTTCGGCATTTCCTCACTATCAATCCTTTTTATTATCATGTTACTGTTTTCATATAAATGCAAGATTACAATAATATATAATAGAAATAAATTTATAACAATTTACATATAAATAATCATTTATTATTAAACTAAATCAAAACTTAAATGGGTCGTTAGTATTTATTTATAGATTAATTTTCAATTAGCTTTATTAATTTCTTAATAATCAATTTCTTGAATGTCTATTTACAAAAATTATTTAAAACAAAAAAAAATTCAGTAACAATAAAATAAATTATTTTTCCAGAATTATATATTTTTAACCCAATTTATGAAATTCCTTATTTTATGCGTGTTTTAGCAAAAAATAATACTATTTATACTGAACTATAATTCACGAAATTAATACAAAATTTATATATATATATATATATATATATATATATATATATATATATATATATATATATATATATATATATATATATATATATATATATATATATATATATATATATATATATATATATATATATATATATATATATATATATGTATATATGTACAGAAAAATTTTTGTTTAAAAATATTAATATTTACTATTTTAATTAAAATTATTTTATATTATGCGGTTTTTGAAAAATAAAATGAATAAATCATATAAATTAAATTACAACGACTGTATTCACCAAAATTTATAGAAAATTTAATTTATATATTATAAATACATATAAAATTTATGGGAGTAATTTTATGTAAATAAATAAACGTAAGAATTTATACCTTTAATAATTTCACTATTAACCGGTTTTCTTATTTGTAGAATTTCTAGCCACAAAATTAGCTTCCTCCCCTTGAATTTCTATAATTAATACTAAATACTATTATTAGGGAATTTTTGAGGATTTTTAGGAATTTTTGAGGATTTTTAGGAATTTTTTTAGGTTTTTAGAGATTTTTAAGGGATTAGTTTTTTTTTTTTTTTTTATTTCTTCCTCTCTCTCTTGTTTTTTTCCTACGGTTGTTCTATTGTATATTTATAGAGTTTAATTAATCATCATCATTTTTTTTCTTAATGTAGAAGCAAAAATTTAGAGATAAGGCAATGAATAATAAAAAAATGAAAATTCTTAATATTATGCCACCTAATTGAAGTCTTCCACCAACTCAAAAGGTTTTAAGATATTTTCTTTCTCTCTTTTATTATTATTATTATTATTATTATTATTATTATTATATTTCTTTTTTTTATCATAAATTAATATAGGAAATAAAAAGATGAAGTTATTTTAGGTAATTTAGCTAGACTTAATATTTAAAATACAATATAATTATTCAACCGAAGGAGAGAAAAAAAATGAAATTACCAAAAAAAAATAAACTTATAATATAAACCTAATATTTTATTTTAAGAGAAATAAACTATAAAAAAAATCAAGAACTTAAGAACGATTGGAATAAAATTCGAAAGGGCATTAAAAATAATAAAACGAAACGATTATTAAATTTGTCAACATATTTAAGATTAAAAGAAAAAAAAAGGTCTATTACACTACCTCTATTGTGTTGGTTTAAATTTTTCAGAGGAGTTCGATAAGATGCTAAGAGCTTTGTCGATGTCCAATCTTGAGCACAACAGTTGAGCTACAGACATTAAACAAGCGCTTTACGGGAGACAACTCGTACTTTTAGTTACAATTTTTTTAGTTCTTTTTACATTAGACTTTCCCTATTTAGGTGCTTTTATTTTTCATGTCTTTGTTCCTTTGCTACATTGTTAAGCATTGAGGACAATGCTTTTGATAAGCATGGGGGGAGTCTATGCATGTTAGTTGTAGTTTTTATTGCTTTTCTAGTTTGTTTTTATGCTTTCTTAGATTAGAACTTTAATGCTTTTGTTATTTTTTTTTTTATCTTTTTGTTTACCCCTACCCAAGAAAAAATAAGAAAAAAAGGGGAATTTCTTTTTAAAGTGCTAGCCAATGACCTGTGAAGGAGGTCTAGGCAAAAGGAGAGTGAATGTTCATCAGCTGCTATCGATTTTCATCCTTTACCACAGCATCTGCAAGTATACTTTTATTCCTATCTTTATCTTCTCTATAATTCTAGCTCCACTAAAATGTCATACCTTAACCCACCTAGCCATTCTCACTTAGATTCTCGCAGATCACCTTTATCAACCATTGCATGTAATTTGAGATATAAATTTTCACCAACATAAAGCCCCCATTCTTTTTTGTCCAAAATAGTTCTTGGATTGCAAGATCCAAGAGCTCCATTATTTGAGCCACATTGTTTAGAGTTTGGGTGATTGTTTGGTTTCATCATGTTGTGGTTGTGGTGATGTTGTGTTGGGATGGGTAAGAGGTTGATAAGGGTTTGGAATTTTTATGGGCTTAAAGTGAGATTATTCTATGAGAGAAAAGGAGATTAAGATAAGAAGTTTCTTTTTTTTGAGGAGCCATAAGGAGAATCGGTGTTTCATGTCATAAGAGGTAATGATGCAACTGACGGTGCTATCCTAGTTCATCATTGGAGTATATGAGTTAGCTTTGCATTCTCTTTTTGTGCTTTGATTTGCTTTATCCAGGGTTACTGAAGACCCTATTTTCTATAAGGGTTACTGAATACCTTCTTGCTACCCATGTTTTCTATCTTATATATTTTTGTACAATCTTAGCATTGCATTTATATTGTATCTTTGATTTTCACAGCTAAGTTTGTACACGTTGTTCATTGAAAAACGAAAACATGCTTGAAAAGAAAAAAAGCCCAGCTAGGTTCAAAACCCGAAAGGGCGGCCTAGGCAAAAGAGGCATGAGTGGGTGAGCAAGTGAGACTTGAAAAAATTAATGAGTGGCTAGGAATAAAACCCAAAATTAAGTTCCTTGGAAAAATGAGAGATAGAGATTTTAAATTTTTTCATCTCATTTGTTCTTGGAGCCGGCAACATAAGAAGTAGGAGTCATAAGGTAGGTATTTGGATAGGCTATATTGGAGGAATTAGTGTAGTATTTGTTTTATTTCCATTGTCTCAAAGAGTTACAAGGGGGTTGAAGTGTAGAGTTTTGAGGTGGTTGATGTTCTAGTACCTTTCATTGTTGTTGTGTTTGTTGTGTAGCAAGTATGGGCGGAAGTCATATGATTTCTTGGAACGCTTGGTCACACTAGGGGATTAGAGGAGCCTAGGAAAGGTAGGCATAAGAAGTAAACTAGGTTTGGAGACCGTATCTTAACCTTCATTTTTCATTGTCAACCTCGATTTGCTCGAGGACGAGCAAAGGTTAAACATGGGGGAGTTTGATAAGTGCAATTATTTGCACTTATTTATATCAGTTTATACTCCTTAATGATGGTAATTGTTAGTATTTTCGTGCTTATTTTGAAGATTTATGTTACTTTACTCGTTTTGGTTATACATGTTGATTTTGAGTGGTTTTGATTGTTTTAAGCATATTTCTTTGTTTTTTATTTCTTGTACTAGTTTAATCTTCCATTGTGAACTTTTGTTATTGTTATTAATCATTCCTTAATAATAAATAGTTTTGTTCTTCATATATTGTTCTTTGAATTAATTGTGGCGTTCTTTGGTATTCAATCATTGTTTTTCTTAAATTTGTCATTTATTTCTTTCTTAGTCATGTCTAGTATCATCTTAGAGTTTGGTTTTATTGTTTTTACCATGATTAGTGAGTAGATCCATTTTCTAGGGATAGGGTTTGAACCTATAAGTAAAGTATGATTTGATTCTCGAACGTGTCTAAGAAACTAGGATTAAAGTGGTTAAATTGTGCCAATTAACCCTAAATTAAATGTGCTTTGTCAGACTAGTCAATAGAACTAGCATGTGAGATTAGGATCGACTTTTCTTTTGGGTAAATTTTAGTTAAATTGTTATTAATTCGTTCAATAAAAATAGCGTGTGAGAATTGAATTAGTAGGGTCTGAATCTAATAGTTAATCAACAGAGCGAGAGTTTGAATTAACAGAATATCATATTTAACCACGTAATTAATCTGACATTTCATAGACTCTAATGAGAATTTGATCATACAAGATTTTGGGGGATTCCCGACACCCTAGATTTCTTCATCATATAGTTTAAACCCATTTTTTTATTGCATTTTTAGTTTGATAACTAAACAACCAACCAAAAATTTTTCTTCTCTAAGCAATATAATTAATCGAAATTAGAAAGTTTCTTATCCTAGCTTCCTTGTGTTCGACTTGCAACTACACGTACACCGTGCGCTTGCTGTTAAATAAAATTTGCACATCAATATGCCCCTGATTGAGGAGTCTCAAGTACATACCCTTAGTGTGTCTTCTATTGAGTCTCATTCTACACCTCTTAGTCATTGTAAGATGCTTCCTATCGCCCTCCATCATGCTCAACTTGATGCTTGTGATGACTTGCCAATTGTTTCCCTCCTTCCTCCCTTTGTTCGCTCTTCCTTCGGCTTTTCATCTCGTTATGTAAAGTCGATCTTTGTTTTGTTCCTTCTTTTCTTCCTGCTTCTCTCCCTCTTCCACTCCCCAACTTCTACTGTTGTGGGGAGTAAGTTTGATAAACTCGTACGGAGTTTGTCTCACTATATAGAGTGTCAGGTCTAGCTAATGACCTTAAAGAAGCGCTTGTTGGGAGGTAACTTAATTGTAAATATTGTTTTCGTTTCATTTTGCTTTTTTTTTTCTTCATTGCATTGCATTTTTGCTAGTCAGTGCTCACATTGGGTTTGTAGTGTTGTTTGTTAGTACTTGCAGATCAAAATGGCCATTAGCTTTGATCCTCCACAAGATTTATTTGTGATTGATTTAATGATTTTGAGAGGTTCAATGCTAACGGTCTGGGGATGGTGAGAAAGAGGAGAAAAGAGGCTCAAAAGGGCAATACATCAAAAATGAAGAATATAGCTCTACCCTGGCTTGGGGGAGGCAATCGCTCTAGCATTGCGCTTCTTGCCTCCACTTCTTCCAAGGAGCAGAGAGTTCTTTCCCACTATGATGGTGGTGATGGTATAGTGCTAGGAGTGAAAGCCCTCCTAGCCTGGGTATGGCCTTGTTTCCTCTTTATTATTGACTAGTGTATGTTTGTGTTGGTTATTGTGACAATCTTGTTGACCATTGTTTTAAACGATTCATCTTTGTCTTCTCTCTCGATTTTGTGGTGTTTTTAGATTTTGTTAATTTTTTAAATCAGTATATTAAATCTTCCATTTGTATATTGTATGTTTTAGGCTGAATTTTAAGCCTCATAAGAAATTGGATTTACCCATTACAATGATTATAATAATATACTATATTGAAATTATGTGTAGTCCTATTTTTGTGAGAAGGTATTCAGCTATAATGATCTTTCCATTTAGCTATGTTGATCAGCCCCACCAACAGCAACAACGAACGCATTTTCCACCATTAGTGGCAGGGGCTGCCTGCACCGCCACCAATCTTTGGTCCACCGCAACCACCTTGCTCCATTGTGACACCACCATCACATCAACCACTTCTTATCTCTAATTAATTATTTGTTTTTATACTACCCTTATTGATTAATTTCTTGTTTTTAATTAGGACTAGATAGATTACCGTACCAAGCACGGTTTATTAATTATTTAAATAAAAATTATTAATTTGATAAATGTAATTAAGTAATTATATGTCTTTTCAATTATTGTTTTATAGCAATGGTACCATTTCCGGTAATATAAAAAATAAAAAATAAAAAATAAAAAAACATTGTAATCAAAATAAATTGATAAAATAAATAATATAATTATCAATGGAACTTAACAAAATTATTTGACTTAAAATTATTCCCACCACCATTAGCGTATGAATATTCAATCCGCCACCCTTCTTCTCTACTGTCGAATTTATGAAACTTTTTTTAACAAAAAAACATTTCTCATCCCTGATATATAACCACATATCAATATGAGAGTGGTGGACCTAGGATTTAAAATATGGAGTTGCGAGCATAATAAAAGCGTCTTATTTCCCATCAACAAGCAAAACATAACTTTTTTTTTTTGAAAACAAGTAAAACATAACTTAAAAGACAACACCATAAATAAAGAAACTCAACATAATTTTGATACTTTATAAGTTAATTAAAATGATGATTTTTAATGTCATTCATGAATAAGAATCAGTCAAATCATACACAAATGCAAATACAAATTCTAATTCGGAATTGAAATTATCATAATTTAAAACAAATAAATTTGAAATCATCATAATTTAAAGCAAATTAATATTATAATTTATAAACAAATAATTCCCAAATCATAGACAAATAAATTGATTTTATCATTATTTATAGCAAATTAAAATTAAATCCAAATCAAATCATACTCAAATTCACAATACAATAGTTCATTAAACTCTAAATTCTAGTTCAGGTAAAAAGAATTCTAAATTCTAATTCAATTTTAATAATTTACCAAAAACTATCGGTAACAATGGAGCAATGGCGGCGGTAGTGTCGACAACAGCAACAGTGGTTGTGTGCCCGCTACGAGCAAGCGACAAGCCGTCAACAATGGTGCTGGACAGCTTGATCAGATTTCGAAACAGAGATTGGGAGGAAGAAGATTGAAAATGGGAGAATTAAGGAAACTAATAATCATTAATTTCCTTCTTTAATAGTCATTAATTGTACTTGCTTTTACAAAGTATTATTTATGTTAAAGTATAAATTAGCAAATGTGAATGTTGTAGCCTAGTGGTTTGGAAGTGTAGTTAATTATCTATGTTTTGGCAATAGGTCATGGGTTCGAGACCTAGATACTACTTTCTTGAATTTATTTTTAATAGGGATGCATATGCAACCTCATCACCTAAACTAGGTCCGCCTCTGACTTTCTTGAATTTATTTTTAATAGGGATGATATGCAACCCCATCACCTAAGCTAGGTCCGCCACTGAATATGACACAATATTAAAACCTTCTATAATTGAATTTCACTTATAAGGAACCAGTAATTACGACGCTCGTGTTTCAAACTATAAATCTTTGTGAGATACGTGTAACATCATAAAAATACGATCTACGATTTTAAAAAAATTGGGTAAGGTAAATGTTATTGGCAGCTTACTTAATTGCTTTCAACTTGCTTTCTTAATCTTTAATTAAATTTGTTTCAAGTTGCATCACAATAATTTCAATATTTTTTAAAAATTGTTAATGTGATTAGGTATTTCAGAAATAAACTGTAAAAAAATATTTAAAATACTATTTTTAATTTCTAAAATACGTGATCTAGACATGTTGTGATGCTACTGGACCGCAGAGTTGAGGTCATTAAATTTTATTTTTTTATTCTCATAGTTGCATAAAATCTTTAATAGGACCTATAGGAACTATGAATTCTTCCATGAGTAGTTATTAATCATATAACCAATATATATAAAGAACCCTCAACTAGAGTTGCCATATTTTCGTGAGCGAGTTATGTTAATAAACTATTTTAACAGTATTTTCTTAATATAAAATATTTACATAATATTTTTCCTAATACGCCCCGCAGTCAAAAGGGGAGAAGGACGAATGCTGAGACTGAATATAAAAGATGTGAACAAAAGAAGTGGGAGACCCTTGGTGAATATGTCTACATACTGAAAAGAGAAAGGATCATGTAAAATTTGGAAATGACCAAGGGAAACTTTCTCACGGAAAAAATGAATATCTAGCTCGACATATTTAGTACGTTGGTGATTAATTGGATTATGAGACATGTAGATAGCACTTATGTTATCACAATACACAATGGTGGCTTTATTTAGGTAATGAACAATGAAGCTCCAATAACAAATTTCTAATCCAAGCAGCTTCAGCGACAACATTAGCAACACCTCTATATTCGGCCTCAGCACTTGAACGAGAAACAGTAGCTTGTCGTTTAGAAGACCAGGAAATAAGATTGTCTCCTAAAAACACGCAGTAACCAGATGTAGATAGAAGTGTATCAGGTTACCCACCCCAATCTACATCAGAATAAGAAACCAATCCATAGGCAGGAGAAGAAATAAAATGAAGGCCATAACTTAAAGTTCCCTTGTTATATCGAAAGATCTTTTTTAGAGCCTGGAAATGTTGTTCCCTTGGATCATGCATAAAGAGACAAATCTGTTGGACTGCATATGATAAGTCGGGTCGAGTGATAGTAAGGTATTGAAGAGCCCCAGCAAAACGTCTATAACTAGTTGGATCAGTAACATGTTTACCACTAACAACACTTAATTTAGACTTAGCATCAACTGGAGTAGATGTCGCCTTACAAGAAGACATGTCTGCTCTCGCAAGAATTTCCCGAGCATATTTCTGTTGACATAAGAACATGGTATCTAAAGTACGAGTAATAGCTATGCCCAGAAAATACGATAGAGAACCAAGATCTTTCATAGCAAATTCAGAGCTAAGAAGCTTATTAACCTTTTGCCGTAGAGTATCAAATGAACATGTTAGAATAATATCATCAACGTATAAGAGTAAATATGCAACTTCAGAATCACGATGAAAGATGAATAGAGAAGAATCACTCTTACTATTCATGAAACCAAGAGACAAAAGGTAAGTAGCAAAACAATGATACCAAGCCCTAGAAGCCTGCTTAAGGCCATAGAGAGAGCGACGAAGAAGACACACGTGTTTGGGTTTACTAGAATTAACAAAACCAAACGTTTGATGCATATACACCGTATTTTGCAAGTCTCCATGTAAAAAAAGCATTCTTGACATCTAATTGGTGAGTAGCCCATTTTCGAGTAACATCAAGACTCAAAACAGTACGAATAGTAGTGGGCTTCACAACTGGACTAAAAGGCTCACCAATCAATACCATTTTCTTGCCCTTTCCCATTAGCCACCAAGCGAGCCTTGTATCGTTCAAACTAACCATCAGATTTTTCCTTATGACAAAACACCCACATACTCCGAATCACATTAGCATTAGGAGGTCTTGGTACCAAATCCCACGTATTTGTAGCAATCAAGGCATTATATTCTTCACACATGGCATTATACCAGTTAGGATCTTGAAGTGCAACCCGATAAGAACGAGGAATAGGTGATATGGAGGGTGAAGAGGACGAAAAGAGAGCTAAAGAAGTATATTTAGGATTAGGCTTGACAATCCCACTTTTAGATCTTGTATGCATAGGTGATGGAGGAGAAGATAAAGATGGGCTTGTGATGGGAACATGTTCTGAGCTGTCATGGCTAGCTAAACTACTGTTAGGTTGATTTGAAATGGGTGATATGTTCTAAATTTGTTGATCAGGAGAATTTGTATTAACTGAACCATTACTAAGGAGTGGTAATGACCCAATTGAAGAATCTAATCTACTGTTAGGATACCCAAGAATTTGTAGTAACGTTTCGTGCGACTGAACCGCAGTCGAGTCGCGTATTTCGTGCGACTGAACCGCGGTTGGCTCGCGGATTTTATGCGATTGGGTTTTTTTTTCGTTTTTTTAATAAATATTAATTTTATTGATATTATTATTGTTATTATTATTATTATTGATATTATTAATTTTTGTTTAAATTATTGATAAAAAATTATAAATTAATTAACAACTAAATTTTATTTAATATATTATTATTATATTAAAAATAATTAAACATTCAAATAAATTATTTAAATTCAAAACTAATTATTATAATAACACTATCATAATATAATAATATATTAAAATAAAATAATTTATTACAACATTTATTAAATAACAATAACTTAAAAATAAATTAATTTAACAAAAGAAATTTTATAATTCGAAATTCAAAAAAAAAAGGCTGTCGCAGGAAAAATCGCGAGCCAACCGCACTTAATAACACTATTATCACTTTAAAACATTAAATTTAAAGAAGAATATAAAAAAGTTAATAATAATAATAATAATAATAATAATAATAATAATAATAATAATAATAATAATAATAATAATAATAATAATAAAATTTAAAAAAATAAATTAAATATAATTATTTAAACAAAATAAAAATATAATAGTAATAATAATAACAATCACAATAAATAATAATAATAATAATAATAATAATAATAATAATAATAATAATAATAATAATAATAATAATAATAACAATAATAATATAAATGAAATTAATAATAATTTTTTAAAAAACGAAAAAAAAAACCCAGTCGCAAGAAAACCGCGGCAGGACCGCGGTTTAGTCGCAAATTTTTGTGCGACTGGGTATTTTTTTCGTTATTTTAAAAATTATTATTAATTTCATTTATATTATTATTATTATTATTATTATTATTATTATTAGTATAAATAAGAAATTTTAAAGGGTAGTAAAGTTGTAATTTTTTAAAATTAAGGGGCAAAGTCGTAATTTCATGAGGAAGGGAGTGACGATAAAATAAAAAGAAGTAGCGATGTTTGATAACTCCCTTTTTAAAAGCTACTATTATAAGCAATCATGAATGCCAACAATTCTGCATTATTAATCCGTACATCTTTTAATTGGTAATTAATCCTTTTATTTGTCAAAACTACAAAATAGATAAGATCATTTTTTGACGAATTTAAATAATGAATTCATATTCTTATAATATGTACACAAATTATTGTAAGAGACGGTCTTTTCGAGATACGCATTATATATATGGGCTAAATAGCCTAATTAATACAACTTAAAGAGGAAATAAGAATGTGGGCTTTATATTTTGAAGTCGTCACTCAGAGAGACGACTCTCACAACTCTCACAAAAGTAGCTATAACATGTATTAAAAAGAATATTTGGCGTATATATGAGATAAGTCTCATGTTGAGATAGTCTAATACAATAATTTGTTCAAAGAAATTTACCACCAACCACATGCACATAAGTACATTGGTCCAAATGCCGAGAATTCTATTTATACTGCAAAATAGATTACATTAAAACATACTCTCTTATTTTGATCATATGTTTAATACTAAGCACCGATCACTCTTATTTTGTATTTTATTTTTAATTTATATAAGTTAAAATTTAGTTGAATGAAATCTTATTTTAGTTATCTCAACGTAAATTTTATGAATTTTAACGTTTAATAATTTTTAACAAAACACAATTAGAAATTATAAAGCCAAATTGATCACTCAAAAACATAGCCAGTCTTCTCTCTCCTTCCTTTTATTTTTCTCTCAAAAAACCATACCATCTGTCATGGTATCACTTATTTAATTTACTTATTTATTTAAATCATTAATGTCATATTACCTTAATACCCTTTGACCTTTTGGATTGACCTTGACTTTTAGTCAATGGGTTTTTTCTGAATTCCCCAATCTCCTTAATTGGCCCTTGAGCTAGTAACCTTCAAAATACCCTAACTTCCTCTGGGAGGTAACCTCAAGATTGACCCAACTTCCCATTCATCCCTCATTGCATGGTTCTCCTTCTTTTGATGCTGATAACTGCCCACTTCCCCCATGATAATCAACCACCTCTCTGAAATAACTTCCCTTCCACCATTATAAATAAAGACAACCATCAGAGAGGAAGGGATCATCTGAGAATAACCCTCTTAATATTTCTACTCATACTCCATCTCATTAGTCTACCCACGTACAAGTCATCTCAACCCAAATATCCCTGCTCTTGCATTCAATCTATAATCATTTGTTCATTAATCTCACATCTCCGTTCTAACTTGAGCGTCGGAGGGGTTTTCCGGAAGATCACCCCCGGACAAGACTAACGTGTTGTGTTTCAAGAATTCAAGTCGCTTCCTTCCACAAATCGCCGCTCCTGATAACACTTTCACTTACGGTATTTCAAGTGTTTTCCACTTCCTCGTTTCATTACCGAAACACCATCCATTGTTAAGGCTGATAGAAAGCCCTCAATCTTTTTATCATTGCTTTTTTTATTTTTGTTACAAATAAAATTCATTCTCTCTATATATTGGATTTTAAAGACTGTAGTTAAGTCTTGTTATCAATTTGATGGCAAAAGGGAATATGATGTCATCACAAGTGTCAGTTTTGCTAATACAAACAATAGTATTATACTTATCTCTATTTCATTTAAGCCATTGCACACCAGATAAAACCCCCTTGGATAAGATTGTATCAAACACTAATGTAATAGAGGGAAGACTTCAGTATTAAATTTCGTTTTAATGATCGTGAGATTTTCTATATAGAAATTTATTTGATTAAAATCGTTATATATTTGATCAATTATTACTCTATTGTAGATAATATATGATATTTTTATTAATAGATTATTAATTATTTAAAAAAAATGCATCAAGAGTAACACCTTAGCTAAACAATAAAGCATATGCAGTTATATGCGCGGGAATCACATTGCATGTGAAACATTTGCTATTACAACTCATTAAGAAAACAAGATACTACCTTTAAGATTTGGTAACTAACAACAATGAAGACAAATCTTTCTTCCTTCGTCCTTCCTTCAAAATTGCAAAATTCATGATTACACGACGTGTTAAATTGATCGTTGCAATGGCGGATCCAGGGTTCGAAATCTCAAGGGGCATAAACCAAAGGCAAAACTTTGTTAGGACGGGTAGGGACTTTGCCCCTCCGAGATTTTCAGCAATTTTTATTTAATATACGACCGTCATTTTATATTTTTTATAACTCTAGCCCAACAAATAAAAAGCAACACAATTAAAGGAAGAGAATAATTAAAAAAAAATAATAAAAAACAAACTAATAAGTAATAATAGAATATCAAATTAGAAATGAAATTATCATTTAACAACTGAAAAAAAAAAAGTAATTGGGAGAAATCAACAAAATAAAAAATTAAGCATAACATCCTCAACTGAAGGATAAAGATTTGTTTTATATTTTAATTGATTTTCTTATCTTTATTAATTTTAATAATTAGTTTGAATAAGTGCATGTTTGAATCTTAAAAATTTATACAATAAAACATCAATTATGAAGATAGTAAAGAAATGATTTCGTAACAAAATGAGCGATGATTTTCTTACTAATAGTTTAGTAATATACATTTAGAGACAAATAGCAAAGACATATAGTGTCAATGAGATTATAAATAATTTAAATATTCTGTGGCTAAAGAGTGTCGAGCATTATTTTGATTCAATTTACGTTATAACTTTTGGTTGCAATGGATTAGCTATATATTAATGTCATTTAATTTATTTATTTATTTTACTCCGGCGCCGTAAAATTTTGTTCAAGTTTCATCACTGGCATCAACTAATAGACGAAATTTAGGCAGCGTTTCGTTTGTAAAATTAACAACTAATTTTTTAGTTCTGCAAAATGACAAGTAAAAGCACTATAAATTTATCAAAATTATGATCTTATTCTTGAAAGAGTTTCTCGTAATTAAGTAGTGTTTTCTAATAAAAGAATTCTTGTAATTAAGATCTATCATAATCATATGCATTACTTGATTAATAAGTTAATAACAATTTGAACTTATTTATTAAATTCATTCCTCTTTATTCAAAATAATGTAACTAGAAAAAAAGTTAAATATACTCAAAAAATAATGTGTATGTTGTAAATAAATAGTGGATTGATCTATTATAGTGCACGTTCTTTATTGAAGTCGTCTCACCGTGAGACTCTCAATTGGGTCTGCCTAAACTATTTGAAAAAAACAGCTTCTTATACAAGTGTGAATTTAGTTTCATTGTGTTTTTTATATTTTTACTGATGGGCTGCTTGAATTTAGTTTTCACACAAGACTAGGTAAAATTTTAAATACGATATACCATAAAAGGAAATGGAACAAAATAAATCAACTGACCTAATATAAAAGTAGGACAAAAAAATAAATATAACAAAATTACTAAAATGAGGAAGTATCTATCATCAAAAAACTTCAGTATTAATTTTACACTTTTACTCTTATCAATAGAAAAGTCTAATTTAAAATTTTAAAAAAAAACTTCTAAGGGCACATGTCCCTATAGGCATTAACCTACGTCCGCTACTGGCTCATTGTAGTCCACATGTGAGTTGTCTCATATCATAAAAAAAATATATATTAATTTATAAATTAAAGAGTATCTCCTACTACTACAGTTAGTTTTATAAAAAAAATTTTTTAGATTTATAAGTGAGTTACTTCTTCTACTCCTTATTGAATTGCCAGATCCCTTTTTTAAATTATATCGGGGGCTTAGGCATATAGTAGGCGATGAGTTCATTTGACCCAGCTCCCAAGTTAATTATTCCCACTCTTGAAAAAACATAGGTATATTTGTTAAGTTATGATGAAAAAAGATTTAATAAGATTATTGTATTGTACCAATTTGATATATAAATAATTAAATAAATATCTAAAATTGAAAGTAGTTTATAGTTAGAATGACATTTATTAATTAATTTGAACCAGTATTAATGTATCATAAGCTCCAAGTTTTTACCAATTGGATAGATAATGATTTGTGAGCAAAACCAAATGAATAATTTTCTAGAAACAATTTGACCAGAGTTTAAAGTTCTTAGTCAAATAGCATTATTTATTTGATATTTGCAAAGTTTCATGTATGCATCGTACTTATTTTATGATAACTCTAAATAAATAGACAAATTAAATAGTGCGTATAATTAATTATAAAATTTTCAGTTATACAACAGTAAATTTGTTATTAACTTTGACTCTGACTTTTCAAACTCACTTATTAATATAAGATCACCACTTATTCAATCACAATGTTGTTTGGTGGGCTAAAAATCAATAAAAAAAAACACTATTTACGGAGTTATTTTTATTTTATTCATATGTTTTTTAGTTTATTTCTAATTTTATAATTAAAGGCCAAGCTTATTTAATACGATGTAATCTTATGGATTCAGTTTTACTCACTCATTTTCATTACAGAACCTATTATTACGAGGATCAATCTCGAGTCGTGAGACTCTTTGGCTGCATATTCTCTTTTAATTTATGGGTATGGGTTGCCGCCTTCCTTTTCTCTTCAGACCTTAATTATAATTTTCAATGGAAGAGATATAGTGGGTACGATGATGTTAAACTTATTATTAGTGATACCATGGATTATCTTGGGGAATTACTTCATAACCAATATCGATGAAAGGATTGATAGCAAAGTGAGGATCCTTTATGAGGGAAAGTTTTAGTACACCTAATTATAATCCTTTGTCAGACTCTTAGTGGCTTCCATGAGGTCAGGTCTTTCAAGTACTTAA
The DNA here is from genome assembly GCF_026212465.1 of Amaranthus tricolor. NCBI lineage: Eukaryota > Viridiplantae > Streptophyta > Magnoliopsida > Caryophyllales > Amaranthaceae > Amaranthus > Amaranthus tricolor. The sequence continues at coordinate 8,669,855 of NC_080060.1, read as the reverse complement.
ATCATTGCAACTCCAGCTGTTTGTGTGTCCTAGTTAATAAGACGACTCATGTATGAGCGTATGCTCGGAAATGCTTGAGGTGCGCCCGAACGTGCCAAAGGAGCGAAGGAAATCAAAGAGCATAGACTTGAAGCTTTCTCGTCCGTGCAAATTAATGCTTGAATGAGGACGAACAATCGAACAATTGATAGACTGCTTGCTCGAAAAAGCAATATCATCCGAGAAACTAGGTCACTCATCCGATCGTTATCTACGCATAATTTGTTCTATTTTTACAAAGGTTACGCTCGTTTGGGTTTAACAATTTAAGTATAGCCTGATTAATTCAGTTAGTCTTGTATTTCAAGCTCAACCCATTAAAGACTAATGTTTATTTATTGTATTCTTAATGTCTACTTACACTATCTTTAATGCTTACTTACCGTATTCTTAATGCATACTTTCAATATCTTAAATGTCTATTTAAATCATTCTTAATACCTACTTATATTATTTTAAAAAATATATAATGGATCCGCCCAATTAAAGATGATCTCTCAAAAAGGCCGTCTTTCACAAGAATTTGTGTAATTAATTAGCCCCAAATTACTGCATTCTACTCATATAACTTGAACCAATAACTCTACTCCTTTAAAATTTTTCATTTTGTCATTTTAAGTTACATTTGTTATTTTCTTAAAAAATATTTATATTTATATCATGCACAAATTTAAGACGTAATTAACTTTGTTCATTCTTTTTTAGTATTTTAATAATTTTTATGGTCTTTATATTTTTTTAATAATATCATTTTAACATTTTTATATTGCTTATGAAATCCACATTCTTTCCATTAACTTTGTTTTTATAGTATTCATAGTTTCCCACAAACTTTATTTAAACATTTTTTAAATAGTTATAGTCCTTATATTTTTTCCACTAATTTTATTTTATTATTTTTTAAAGGCTTATGGTCTCACTTATCATTCATCAAATTTATTATTTAATAAAATTTAGTAATAAGTTTAATTAAGTTTTTTTATTAAAATTAAGTAATGTTTTATTAAGTCATTAGGTGATTTGAAAGAATACAAATAATTTATCTCTCTTTGTGTAGCAAATAATGTTGTATTTTTCCATAACAATTAATATCTTATTAAATTTTAAGTAATAAAGATTCTAAAATATTCTCTCTTATAATATAGCCTTAAGGTCTGTATGTATTATTACCCATAAATATATATTCACTATCTAATCGATTGAACAAATCTTGCAAGAATAATATTAAGGAACAAAGAGATTACCTTATAATATAGGATTGAAGTAAATTGTTTATGTATTAATTATTTCATATATGAATACAGGATGTTTTTAAATTTTAGAAATGACCGAAAAATAAATATTCATCTCTAATTGATTTTTGAAAGATAAATGTATCAAACTAATTTTTTAATAATAAATTAAAAAATTCTATAAACGTACACCAAAAAGCTTGGAACACTTCCTCAATTCGTACACCCTAATGAAATATAAATGATAATTAGGACGGCGAATCTTCAAGTTTAAATCAATACCATGTACTCCCTAATCAAACCGACTCGTTTAAAATTCATTGACAAGCTGTTTATTACATTTAATTGGTCAGGATTTATCTGGAACTAACTTAATGATTATTTGTTCACATTCATTTCCCCACTACAAATAAAAAAAAATTATTTAAATGAGACGGTTTGTATTGAATTGAATTATGTATTTTTAATGTATTAAATTAATTAGTAATTATTTCAAAGTAATTAATTAGAAAGTTAAGTTAATTATATGGCTCAGTCTTATGGTAAAACGGTTTTATACAAGACTATCTAAATAAATAATATTCCATTCGTTTGTTTTTTCCATTTCATTTTGTATCGCTCTATTGTTGTTTCCTTAAAACTTTCTATATATATCACAAATTTTGGACATAATTAATCTTATTCATCCTCGTTTTTGTATTTTTTAATGTTTATGGACCGCACATATTTTTCACTAACTTCGTTTTAACATTTTTATATTTTTATTGTCCCCACATATTTCCCACTAACTTTAATATTTTCCACTACCTCTATTTTAATATTTTTTTGATTTTTATGGTCTCCACTTTTCGTTCATTATTGATTATTATTCAATAAAATAATATATACATTATCTAAAAGTTTCTATGTTTCTTTATTTTCATGAATTTTTTTTGGAAAAAGTACTTAGAATAATCCAGCATTTTCATTATTTTTCCACAATAAATCCACCTATTGATTAATCATGAATAATCCCAACGTTAGGGGATATTTACCTAGAGTAAACTTGTATCACCCGATAACCTGCTATAGTAGATATTTTACCAAAAAAGTAAAACTTAAAATTAATGTGAAATTAGAGAAAAAATTTGAAAATTAACATTTTTTTTTGATATTTTATTTTGATTTATCTTTTTTTTTAAAAAAAATAAAACTTGTTATTGCAAATCATCAGTTCACCGAGTTTACCATAGAAAAAATACCCAAAAATCAAGATTATTAATGGTTAATTAATAAGTGAGATTATTATAAGAAAATTATGAAAAGTTTGGATTATTCCAGGTATAAGAACAACTTTAAAAAACAAAGTAATTAATAATAATAATAATAATAATAATAATAATAAAAAAGAAGTATTAAAATAAATTAGAATCATATTCATCTCCACGTCAATCTTATGACTCACGTTTTTGACTCACATGCTTGGTCGACATCCCAGTTGATGTCTCTCCTAAAACACCTCTCTTCCCCTCCTTTACCTCTTTGCCCTTAAATACCCTCTTTTTTCCTTCACTTTTTCTCAGCCACCCAATTATCATAATCATAATCATAATCATAATCATAATCATAATCCCTAATTCTTTTCATCATAATCATCTAATCATCAAACCCAATCTTTTCAGATCCCAAAAACAAAAATCATGGCGGATTCATCTCCATTACTAACCAACCAAAACGGTGAACAAAATTCCAATTCTTATGATTACCGTCACCCAACCCGAAACAAAAACGCAACAGTCAACGATAAAATCGAGCAGTGCATCGGAAATATAGGCTTAGCGCAGATTATTCAATGCGTTTTAGTCTCCTTCGCTTGGGCATTTGACGCCCAACAAACCTTCATCTCTATCTTTACCGACGCCCAACCGTCCTGGCATTGCACGACGGGTGCGTGCGGTGACGATATATGCGCCGTCCCAGAAGGCGCCGCTTGGGCTTGGGACGCTCCAATCGACTCAACAATCGTGTCTGAATGGGGTTTACAATGCGCCAATTCATTGATTACAGGGTTACCCGCTTCGTCTTTTCTCATCGGTTGCGTCTTCGGTGGGCTCGTGTTAGCAACGTTAGCGGATTCATGGCTCGGTCGCAAGAATCTATTGCTAGTATGTACCTTAGCTATGTCTTTATCAGGTATCTTTACAGCTTTATTTTCAAGAAACATTTGGGTTTACGCGTTTTTAAGATTTGTTTCTGGGTTCGGAAGAGCCGCAATTGGGACATGTTCATTGGTTTTAGCTACCGAAGTTGTTGGTAAACAATGGCGTGGTCAAATTGGGGTTATGGGTTTCGTTTGTTTCTCTTTAGGATTTCTATCATTACCAGGAATTGCTTATTTAAATCAAGGTCTTTCATGGCGGCATATGTATATGTGGACTTCTATTCCTGCACTGGTTTATTGTGCACTTGTTATCTTCTTTGTTAAGGAATCACCCAGATGGTTACTGATCCGGGGCCGAAGGGAAGAAGCCATGGATGCGCTTAAAAACATCGCCACATTACACCAAAGTAGTCTTACTTTGAGCTTCTTCGGAGAAGAAGAAGCTCCTCGCGGAGATGACACAGATGTCTTCTCCGCGATGAAGATTATGGTGTCTAGGGCATGGGCCCTACGACGATTAATAACCGTTTCGTTTATATCTAGTGGTCTTGGTGTAGTTTACTATGGTATGCCCTTAGCTTTAGGGAACTTACCCTTTAATATTTATCTAAGTGTGTCCCTTAATGCCTTAGCCGAATTACCAGGATCCTTTTTAACGTTTGTTTTGGTTAATAGGTTAAATAGACGGTTTGCAGTAATTGGGTTTACTTTAGTGAGTGGTATCCTAAGTGTTTTAGTAGTGGTGGCCGGAAATTTTGCGGAAAGTAATGAACATATAATGGTATTACAAGTTGGACTTGAAATACTTTCATTCCTTTGTGGGGTTTCTGGATTGAACCTTATGTTGATCTTTACTTGTGAGTTATTCCCTACTTGTGTTCGGAATTCCGCCCTGTCTATGGCCCGTCAAGCACTCGTGTTTGGCGGGGCATTTGCGCCACCTCTGGTCGCTGCAGGGCGAAAAAACCCATTTATAGCATATGGAGTGTTTGGAGTGGTGATAGCCATTTGTGGGTCATTTGCGTTTTTCTTGCCCGAAACGAGAGGAACTACATTGGCGGATACGATGGATGAAGAAGAGGACAAGGCACAAAGGCTAGGTAGTTTCTGGGCAACTCATTAACAATGTTTGAGAGGGTGGGCTTATAGTTTTTTGTTGTATGAATTGATTATGATATGTTGTTTGTCATTGATTACTCAGATTTTTTTGTTTGTTGTTAGAGTGGAGTCAATTTTTGTGGGCAGGTAATACTAGTTGAACTATATAGTTGCTATAAGATTCCTAGGCCATGCTAGTAGCTAGCTCTTGCAATTGGATGATGTATTATATGTATTCTATGTACTCTTGGTGTATTCCAACTAGCTAGTATGACATGATCCACAATTTTGAATAATATAGAGGCATGATGAAGTATTCGTATCTTCTATATCTTTCTATGTGCTACAAATTGACAAATGACAATCTCAGTATTAGAGGTTTTTAAAACAACTCAACGATGTGATATTGAACCGACTTTGTAACTGAATTCGATTTAACTCGATTTAAAGATAGATTTACAATTATGTAAAAATCAATGTGAATATATTACCTGATTTTAATCTAACGTGAAACATTTAATTCAAAATCGACTCCATAACTAGAATAAACACTTTTACTATTAACTAATACACATGATTTAATTATGGTGTCTCTAAGGATGTTTCTTTAGGAGAAATGAGTTATGAGGTACATATGATTTGACAACCATGTCTCTAAGCATGTTTTTTCAAAAGAAATAATTTATATTAATGTTATCTTTTAAAAAAAATTATATAACTGTTATAGATTGGAGCTTTAGTCACTATAAAACAAATAGCTGTAGTCGCTTATAATAGTAATATGGGAAAGTATAAATAAAAATATCAAATTAAGTGTAATTTAGTTAGTGTTCCTAATCATAAAGTTTCTCTACAAATTAACAATTATATATAAATAATTACAAACTTTTAATATTGCTTTTAAAATCCTCCGAATATTTTGAATTTGAAACATCATCTAGGTCTCACAAATTCGGTTTTTAGCAATCTTAATTCTTAAATTATTGTATTTCTTATCCTTTCTCTTTGTAGAAAGCTCTTTGAAAGTCACTTAATTTACTCTTTTCAATACACATAATTTACTTGAGTTTTTTCACCAAATTAAAAAAACTTTAATATTCAGATGAGCGGGCATTATACTTTCTTACCGAACAGTTACATTGCACCTTCTTATTTTAATCTTTCTAGCGAGTTTGCCTGCGCAACACTTATGCACAATCATTTTTAAAAAATTTTTTACATTACTAAAGTGATCGTCTTTCTGTTTAGCTCCATCATTATTTTTATTACAAAAGAAATCGAGTATAATAAACTGATATAAAAGAAAATATCTAAAATTTGCGGCTGAGCAGTCCGTGACATAAATATTGGGAAACAATAAAAAAATTTGACGATAACCACTTAATTTGTTTTGGACGGACATTAATACGAAACTGTTAGAACTAGTGGCCAACTGGGCGTACATTAAGAGAAACATACAAAATCCAGTCCTTTGCTTTTTAGCTGTACGTCAATAAATATTTTTGAAAGCTTTTAAGTAGATGTCTTCACCCCGATTTTTATATAATTATTAATATTTTTTTTATATCAGATCAAATCGAATTCAATTACATAATTAAAAAAAAAAATTAAATTATCAAATTTGATTTAAGCATAAATATTTGCAATTATAAATGATAGATGCTGTCAATATGTACAAAGAACAACAGTCTGCATTTTGTAGTATATTATACATTTTTTGTGAAGATAATTTAGACGGTTGACATGGATCAAATGATATACTCCCTCCATTTAATTGTTGTTATTCTTAAAAGAAATATTCACAAACATTCAGAAAGATGAAATTTTTGCAATTAGAGTAATTAATAATCTAAATAGTTAAAGTATTTTATATTAATTTTAATTATTAGTGGAAAATATGTGGTGATTTTTAATGGTTCTGAATCAAAGTAATTGTCCTAAATTTTAATCATTCCCATAGAATGCCCAACAGCACATAGGGGTTACTTTTTCAGTAGTTTTAAAAAAGACCGTGCATATTGAAATGGAATGAATATAATGGATGAAGGGAATAATACAAATAGAGTTAGGATTATTTCCATTACTAAAAGTATTGGATAATTCATTATTTAACCTAATGGTTAGAGTTACTTAATGGAGAAAAATAAAGGGTTTTGAGAATTTTTTAATTTTTTATTTTAAAATAAATTTTAAAATGTTAGTATAGATGATAAAGAAAAAGTAATGGATTGGATCTAACTTTTTTTTTTTCTTGAGTTGAAGTAAATGGATCCTAATATTGTGTCCTTATAGTTCTACCTACATGGCTACAACAAAGCAGTTGAAATATTTTGAATGTTTGTAATTGGCTTTTAAAGGATTCATAATTCACGAGTATTTTTGTCATTTTTCAAATTGTTTCAAATTAAGCTAATTAAGTCCCTTAAAACTAATTAATCAGACTTATAGCATTGTATTGCACTTCAAATAAAATATGTGTAATGAATATTTCTTAGTCTTGAATCATTTTGAATTACGTAAGTAATTATTTTAAAATTATAAATGGTTATTTTAAAATTCTATTAAAAGGTTATAATTGATCATTTTAAAATTATAAAGTAATTACTTTATTAAAGGTTATAAGTAATTTTTTAATTATTAAACATACATTAAGTCAACTTAATAGAAATTTGGTTTGATAATTTATGTTAATCCAAAGAGAGCATTGCGCTACAAGTGTCGTGTCTCGTATAAAGAAAGCAAAAGAAAACGACAGATGCCTACATTCCAAAAGAAGAATAATATAGTTACACATGTAAATAAACACAGAAAACAACCAAGCATTTTGAGTAAATAATTTATAGAAGTTGAATTGATTTATTAATGGAAAATTATCAATGGTATTTTTGTGTTATTACACTTTATTTTTGGTATTTTTGTGTTTTTTCAATTATCAATGGTATCTCTAGCATTTCATGCTAATTACAACCGTAACATTATTCAAGTTTTTGATGTTATCTTACCGTTGAATCCTTTTAAAAACAAACCATGATCAATTTGTTTGAACATTGAATAATGTCAAGATAACGGCCAAAACTTGAATAATGTCACAGTTATAATTAGCGTAAAATATTAGGAGTACCATTAATAATAAAAAAACACAAAAATATCAAAAATAAATTGAAAAACACATAAATACCATTCATAGTTTCCCTTAATAATTAAATAGAAGTTTGTAACTGTTTTTTATACAATATAAACAGAATAGAGGACAGGTAACAGATTAGGAAAGTGCTTTGAAGTTGAAGTTTGTGCCAGCTCACCTAGTTTAGGTTTATCGGGTACAAAACAAATCCTCATTTTGTTCACTTCTATTATTATTATTATTATTATTATTATTATTATTATTATTATGTATTCCATTTCATAAATAAAGACTTTACAAGAAGTTGTAGGAAGTCGAGTAATAGGAAGTCGAGCAATAAGTTGAGCACCCACTTCCTTTCGAATACAAAAAGCTAGTCTGTAAAAATTGTATGCTCTAGACTTAATGCTGCTTAAGTTATTCAAAGAAAATGATGCAATCCTTGATAACAGTTCAAGCGCGTCTTCATCTAACTCATCGAAAGTAGAGAAAGTAAAGGGGATAAATTTGTAGCTATTCTCCTCACATTAGCAGTATATTTCTTTCTCTTTCTTTCCACAACATTGGCTAAAGAAGCACCAGGGGCCAAAGAGGAGACTCTTGAGTCCCACGCCAACAAGGGGTGACCCTCCAGTGACATCCACATATGCGTCTTTACCATGAAGCCAATTAAACAGTAGAAGATCAATTGGCCTAAGCTCTTTCCTTACCTCTGAAGAGAACCCCATTGGTACCTCTTTACGTACTGAACTCCCAGCTTTGCAACATATATCCACGAGCATGTCCCGGATCAAACTGTGGCAGAACTTCACACCGATCTCACCGGAACAATGAACAGTGTGATATCCCCATTTTTCCGTCCTATGAGTATTGCAGCTCGGGCATAAGCTACCTTCGGTAAACAAGAGAATAGTGAGTCGATAACATAAAACAGACCAAAACTAACGATGATTCAATTTTTGTCCCAAACCATCAATTGGGATCGTTAGCAGAAAATCTTGAGAATGAGTTTCAGTGGAACTAAAAATGGCAACTTGTTTTGGGGTGAGCATGTAGCTAACACAAGGCTTTTCTTAACAACACTAAAATAAGCCTCTGCCAGCTTTTTCATCATATGTGCGGCAGCGGGTTCATCAGTAAGAGTAAAAGTGTTGGTGCCACAGAGATCACGAAAGAGAGCAAGAGCCAGTACGAAAGCCAAACCCAGCGAAGAAAGATCACTGTTAGCCAAAATCTTAACTTGGAGCGAGCCGATTTGAAGACGAGAAACTAGGAATGCTTAGTTAATAGCATCACTTGTCGAGTAAATGCCAAGGCCACCCATCTTGATGGGGAGGTTGGCTAGCCTCCACTGCCAATCTCCAAAATCTGGTCCAGAGGCCATAACTATCTTCTCCAAGAAAGTGCGCAAAGCAAGATCAAACTGAACTTGTGCTTCTCAAAACGAATCCGACGGACAAATTCTCAACGCATAAGATCATCATCATCATCATCATCACCATCATCATCATTAGTTGGGGTACTTTCAGATCTTGTAAATCAAACAAGAAAAACAAAAAACAAGTATGAATTATCACAGAGATAATTAAATATAATGTTTGACGTCATTATATATACTACCTACGATTTGAAATACTTGCTACACAAGTATTTTTGATATTGTTCATTATTCAAGTTATTTTATATTTATCGGTTAAAAATTATGCAATTACATACTCCATGTAACCATGATTATTAGAATCTCAATAATAATCTATAATTTCACAATTCTACGATCTAAATTCAAGTGCCTAATTCTAATTATAGGTAGGATTTTAATGTTAGATTAGTTAAAAAAATTAGGTAGTAGGATCATAAGACGGTCTTATAATCCAAAAACTCAACGATCCGATCATACAAGGGTGGTATCAATTATTAAAATGTTTTCTTATGCTCTAGATTTGACCTACTTATAAATATCAGTTAAAAAGATAATATCATTTGTATATTAATTCGCAATTAAAAAACAATTTTCATTAAAGGTAATTAGTTTCAAAACATAAAATATGAAGTAAATTTTAATCACAAATATAAACTTTAAAAAGAACATATATAATTGATAATTATTATCCAATAGCATATTAACGCATATTTGTAGGATCATACGATCCTACAAGCCACTTCTACCGATTTATACCTCCTCATTGATTCTAAATAGGATTTTGATCCTAATAATCTTACTTGTAACCTTAGGACTATATATATATACCTCCTCAACAATTTGTACCTTAATTGTGTGCAAAAACTCATTAAGTTCTAACTAGCGCGTTTAGGCCATATACTTTTTCATACCTCAGTCTCATAAATGCTCTAGAAAAACAACTAACCCAATTTTTCATAGAAGGCATCCTAACCATCACACCTACATAGGTAATCCATCAAGTATTTCTCACTAACACGACCATATAGGCTATGAAACTATTAAAAGCACAAAGATCAATTAAGTGCTTCTCAGAAACACCATTATAGAGGCTGTAGATTTGTACGAGAACTAATACCACACGGCATACAACACACGACAGAGAGATAGAAAATGTAGTGCATGTTAAGAATCATATAGTTTTGTTTGACGGAAAAATTATATCTACCACCATAATGGTTTAAAAATATATATGTCAATCAACAATTAACACACTTAATTCACTCAAATTCTAAACATTAGTAAGATTTTCTCATAATATTGACTAAGTTGATATACATGATTAAATCCTTAGATACAATATTAGAACTAACTTAAACTTTCTCAAGGCTAATATTTAATTCTAATCCACCATATATAATACTACCTTTTATTCATCTAAAATGGAATATTTGGATTTTGCACTAAAACCAAGGAGGGGTGGGAGACCACTTAAAAGTGAGAGGAAAACTCTCTTTTTCCACAAAGGGCATTGATATTTTTGTGTTATTGTATTGTTGTAGTAAGGGCAAAATGATAAAAAAGAATGACAAAAATAGAAATGAGACATTTTCAGTGAATTAACCCAATAAGAAAATGTCTCATTTTAGATGAATAGGAGGTAGTATGAATTTAAATTATAGGAAAATCATGAATAGATTGGATTATTGTAGGTAATTGTATTTAGTTTTTAGTTTAGTTTAGTGAAACTAAATTTATAAATTTATAAACAAAAAATCAGGCCTCGGAATACTTATAATACATACCCTAATGCCTGATCAAATAAGAATTATCACTATTTTGAGCAAATTCATAAGAGCTTATAGAAAATTTTGTAATGAGTTAAATGATCAAAAGGTTCATATGAGAAGTGGGCCAAAACTTACATCTGAAAATCAACATGAATTATTACAGGTACAGAGTATCATACCAACAAAAGTTTTTTTTTTTTTTTTTTTTTTTTGTTGAAAACAACCAGAGCTGTTCATTCGGTTGATCAGGTCAGTTTCGGACTGGTGTTATTCAATTCCGTTGGATTTCGAATCGGTTATTTTTCGGATAGTTGTTGTGGCGAGTCGCACTGGGATCGGGTCGGTTAGTCACAGTTTGGTTGAAGATCAATTATTCGAGCTATAGGGTTTGCATTGGTTCGGCGTCGGTTGAAGTTCGAGTCGAGTGTCAATCGGTCTCGGGTTGTCATCGGTGTACAATTTTGGTTACAGATCGGGTTATGGTATTTTTTCAAATAAAATTCGACTACAAGTTACTAATTATTGTTGATCGAGTTAATATCAGATTAAGTTGCTATTAATTTTTTAATTGATGACAAGATTCTCTTTACTTAAGGGAAAATAGTTAAAATGCAAATCAATTAGTAATTATTACTTTGTTACTTTTACTTGTTTGACTGTAACTTAAAATATAAAGTTCTATCATTTTTCATCTAATTTGATTAAAAAAAGTTTAATAAACATTGACCATTGATTATTACCTCTAAATATATGAAACCATGTATTTAATTTATGAAAATATTTATCACTTTATTAGATTAACTAATAAGATGATTGAATATTAGTCGATCATATTTCTATATCAAAAATTGGCTCAGGTTTACAGTTGTTCGATTAAAAATTAGTTCGGATTAAATCAGTTGTAGCCGAATCAAGTTCGATGTTGAGCATTATTCGGGTCGGGTATGACTCGGTTCGGTCACTGTTAGGTTCGAGTAATCTCGGTTAACAATTATGTGTCAATTATAAAAATCGATCACAGTTCGGGTTCGGTATTCCCATTTTCGGTTGTCAATCAGTTCGGGAGATGTCGGTTCGATAAACCTCAAAAAGAAACACATTTTTGGGTCGGATAGCTTTCGATTTCGTTTCGAACTTTCAGGTCGAATCACATTTGAACAGCTCTAAAAACAACTAATAGTCTATTACACATTCCAATAAACAAGTCATCAAGGTCGTTCTGTTGCCGGCTTTAAGAAGCACATAACAGATATGCACGCATATCTTCATAAAGAACATTTATAATTATACCGTTAAAAGATGGTAACTGACTATGGATCAGCTTTGCTAACTAGAAATTATGTATTTTAATTGCATTTAAACAAAGTACTCGTATGTCTTATTCGAAATGTAATATTTAATCTAATACACAAAATTATTTTTTAGACTGTCTCTGAACCATGTGTGCATAGTTCAGAGTTAAAGACATTCCATGACCAAGTTCAAAACCAAGAAAAAGACCAAACAGATGAACCAAGAGAGCCAACAGGCAAAATGAACTCAACAGCAGTAGCAAATTCTCAAAACATTAAAGAATCGCAACAGATAAAGGAAAGAACCGCAGCAGATAGGAAAACTGCAACAAATAAAGAACCATCTGCCTGCCAGCCTACCTTGCAACATCATCAGAGCCATAATCAGATGAACCAGGACCTGAGCAACCAAGGGAACATCACCTCTGTACATGGACCAAGCCACCAAGGCTCAAGGACCTAGCACAAGGAGGTCCAGTCAGCTGATCAGAATACCTGTGCATAGCTTTAGTTTCTAGTTTTTGTTTTAAGCATGTGATGTATGGCACGTGATGTAATATTGAAGGTAGTTAGAAACTAGTCGTTTTGAGCCTAGAAACCTATATATAGGATGCTCCTCATTGTACATAAGGAGGGAGGACAGATTTCATTTGATATTCAAATTTCTCATTTTTACAAAATTTTCTAAGTGTTAAAATCCTTCCTTTTCTGTCTCCTTGTGTGTTCGTTTGATTGTTCATCAACCATTGCAAGAAAATGTGGAACACTTTCTTATTTTCTAGATTGTGGAACAATCTAGGGTGTAGCACTTCATATTCCTTGAGTGAAACTTTGAGGGAAGAGTGTGGAGTCATCCCAAGTGGTGAGTGAAGCCATTAAGGGAAAACTAAGGGTTGGCCTGAGAACCAAGAATTGGTTTCTTGGGTTGATTAGTGATCACATTGTGTAATTGTGAGTCATTCAACATTACTACCATTGAGAAGGCTGATTGTATGCAAGACTGGGAGTACCCCATCTTGGTGCAAATTGGTATCAAAGCGTAAGTAACGAGAGGGCACAAGACACCTTTGTCAAACGTTCTAAAACATTCTGTACAGGAAATCAGAGAAGACTAAGAATTTCAACCTACACATAAATCTGGTAAAATCGTTCCAATCTATTTATTTAGATTACATGCAATTGTTTATCTAAATACAAGTAGTATATATTTAATCAATTCAATAGTTTTTAGAGTATAATTCAATCTCTGATTGAAATAGATGATGCGATAAAGAAACTGAAAAATCGTTTTTTGAAGTTTGTTTTCTTCTGTTTAAGTTTCTGTGGCTATTTGATTTTTATTGATTGTTCTGTTGTTTTCCACATTTAAATTGTATCTCATTGCATCATATTCATTAGAAGTAATCACCATTAACATCGTAGAATCAAATATCTGAAAACACAGTGCAATTTCAGCTTTCTTGTTTCAAGTCTTGATTGTTGTGATTGTTTGGTATTTTCAATAATTACAATTCTGCTTCATTGTGCATGATTACATTTCATTCATACAACAAATCTTGAAGTAAAACTCAAAAATCTTGGTATCATTCAATATTGTTCTGTGTTTTCATTGCTTGTTGTCAGAAACATCAACATCTTAATCTTTGTGATTGTTGTGTTTAACATTTGTGTGCTGGTTTTAGCTGTAGAGACTTAGAACCATGGATGCTAGAATAGATGCCTTAGAAGAGACTTTACACAGGATACCCAAGTTCTGGCCCAAGTTGGATTAGGGAACTGAGAAAGACCACCCATTGCCAACCTGATGACCAAGAGGATAGAACAGTCAGGATAGATATCCAAGACTTTGATGGCCAATCCAACAAACCTAAGACCTACATTGAATGGGAAGCTAGCCTGGATAGGTATTTTGAGTACCAAAACACCACACCTGAGAGGCAATACAAGTTAGCCAAATCAAATTAACCAAGTTAGCAGCTGTGTGGCTGGAGGGTATTCAAAAGCAAAGGAGAAGGGAAGATTGGGCTAGAATTGATACTTGGGATAAGCTGAAGAAACATTTAAGAAGGAAGTATATGCCTAACAATTACAAACACCAACTGTATATATAGTGGAGCACCTTGAACCAAGGGAGCAAGCGTGCTAGTGGGTACATACAAGAGTGGGAGAAGTTGTCTGTCCTATGTGAGATCAATAAGACAGATGATATGAAGGTAGCTAAGTTCATGGCTAGATTGAGGGAAGAGATCAGGAAGAAACTCATGTTAGTGCCTAACCTTGACCTACAGCTGGCATGTAACATGGCTACTAATATTGAGCAGACTCTCACCAAAAAAAAGGTGACCAACAACAACTACAATAGGACACCTAGAAGCTTTCCACCCAAGAACAATAATAGTCCACCTTGCCTACCTAAGAGGGATAGTCAGACCCCTAGAACCTCAGGCAAGGTAGAAGTGCCTCTGAAGAAAATAGTGTGCTTTAAATGCCATGCACATGGGCATTATAGGGATGCTTATCCTAATAATAGGGCCTTTACTGCACAAGAGTGGATGCACATCAGGGAGGATACTAAACCTAAGGTCATGTTTGTAGCTAAAAATGGGGGAGAGGAAGAGAGTTGGCCTTCAGTACCCAGTGATGAACCTGAAGGGTCTTATAAGGTGACTGGATCAGGGAGGTTAGTGAGGTATGAGCATAACACAGAGGATAGTGATTCTGAAGAGGAAAGAGAGAGGGTTTTACCTGAGGATGAGCAATATATATTTGATAATCAGAAGAAGCCTACATACCACAATTGAGGAAAAAGAGACCAGCCAAAGAGAGAACATATTCCAAACCAAGTGCTGGGTGAAAGAAAAGGTGTGTGACCTGATCATTGATGGGGGGGAGTGAGTCCAATTATGTGAGTTTAGACCTGGTTAGTGAGTTGAATCTGAAAACTAAACCTCACCCACACCCATACAAGCTTAAGTGGTTAGATAGTAAGGCTAGTGGATCAGTGAACAAGCAATGCCTTGTAGGGTTTGTCATAGGGTCATACAAAGATAAAGTCCTATGTGATGTGTTAGAGATGAGTGCTTGTCATGTGCTATTGGGGAGACCTTAGCAGTATGATAGGAAGAGCTTACATGATGGATTCACAAACACCTACACCATTAGACATGAGGGTAAGCTGAAAGACCTGATTCCCTTGCCACCTTACAAAGCCATACTACCCCCTATTAGGAAGCCAGTTCACCTGATGAGTAGGAAGGTTGGTGAGAAGGAGCTTAAGAATAAGGAGGTTATCTATGCTTTATTCACTAAGGAAGTAACCCAAGCAGCAGCCATACCCCCTGAGGTTCAACTATTGTTGCACCAATATCAGGATGTGTTCCCTGAGGATCTTCCCAAGGGTTTACCACCTATTAGAGGGATAGAGCACCAAATAGACCTTGATCCTGGAGTAGCTTTGCCAAATAAACCAGCCTACAAGACCAATCCCACAGAGACTAAAGAGCTTCAAAGACAGGTTGAAGAGTTGTTGCAAAGAGGGTATGTGAGGGGGAGCCTTAGCCCTTGTGTTGTACCCACACTCTTAGTGCCTAAAAAGGATAGAACCTGAAAGATGTGTATAGATAGCAGGAATGTCAATAACATCACCATCAAGTATAGATTCCCCATCCCAAGGATAAATGATATGCTTAATGAATTTTCAAGAGCCCATTGGTTTAGCAAGGTAGATTTGAGGAGTGGTTATCACCAAATCAGGATGAAGGAAGGGGATGTGTGGAAGGCAACCTTCAAGACCACGTATGGGTTGTATGAGTGGTTGGTCATACTCTTTGGGTTTACAGGAAACAAAAAGATGCAGTGGAGCAAACAAGAGACTTGATGAAACTGTACAAAGTAATCGAGGACAACATCAACAAAGCCAATGAGAAATACAAGCTAAAGGCAGACAGGAAGAATCACATCAGGAAGCCCCTAGAGGTTGGAGACTTGGTCTGGGTTTATTTGAGGAAGGAAAGGTTTCCACAGCTCAGGATGAACAAACTAATGCCTAGAGTAGTTGGCCCCTTCCATATCATTGCTAAATATGGAGACAATGCATACAAAATTGACCTCTCAGCAAAGTACAACATCTCCAGCACCTTAAACATAGGAGATTTTCAACTTTATCAAGAGGATCAAGAATTGAGGGCAATTCTTCCCTAAGAAGGAGGAGTTGAACCATGTGTGTATAGTTCAGTGTTAAAGACATTCCATGACCAAGTCCAAAACCAAGAAAAATACCAAACAAATGAACCAGGAGAGCCAACAGGTGAAATGAACTCAACAGCGGCAGCAAATTCTCAAAACACTAAAGAACCGCAACAGATTAGGGAAAGAAACGTAGCAGATAAGAAAACCGCAACAAATAAAGAACCATCTCTCTGCCAACCTACCTTGCAACATCACTAGAGCCATAATTAGATGAACCAGGACCTGAGCAACCAAGGGAACATCACCTCTATACATGGACCAAGCCACCAAGGCCCAAGGACCATGTTGATAGTGTACACAGCCCACTGAGGACCTAGCACAAGGAGGCCCAGTCAACTGATCAAAATACTTGTGCATAGCTTTAGTTTCTAGTTTTTGTTTTAAGCATGTGATGTATGGCACGTGATGTAATATTGAAGGTAGTTAGAAACTAGCCGTTATGAGCCTAGAAACCTATATATAGGATGCTTCTCATTGTACATAGGGAGGGAGGACAAATTTCATTTGATATTCAGATTTCTCATTTTCACAAAATTTTCTAAGTGTTGAAATCCTTTCTTTTCTGTCTCCTTGTGTGTTCGTTTGATTGTTCATCAACCATTGCAAGAAAGTGGAACACTTTCTGATTTTCTAGATTGTGGAACAATCTAGGGTATAGCACTTCATATTGCTTGAGTGAAACTCGGAGGGAAGAGCGTGGAATCATCTCAAGTGGTGAGTGAAGCCATTAAGGGAAAACTGAGGGCTGGCCTGAGAACCAAGAGTTAGTTTCTTGGGTTGATTAGTGATCACATTGTGTGATTGTGAGTCATTCAACATTACTAACATTGAGAAGGCTGATTGTGTGCAAGTCTGGGAGTATACGGGACCCCATCTTGGTGCAATCTCATACAAGAATTTGTAATTTTTTTTTTATGAGTTGAGTTAATAAGACAAAAATTTAAATTGTACGACTGATATTTAAAGTAAGAAAAAAATATATGAATGAGATTTAAAGAAAATAATGAAAATTTTTATTCAAAATAAAATTGGAGCAATTAAGAGGGATAGGGAGAGTATTTCTTAACATGTTTTAAGTATGGCAAAGATTTTGAAATAGTTAAGAAATCCCTTATATAATGAACATAATGAGACAAAATAAATACCAAAGTTTAATGTCAAAGTACTTTAAAACGTACGAACAAAGAATGAAATGAACGCTTTTCTTAGGTATCACTCTTTTATTCAATATATGAAATCATCAATATTTACACATCTTGCATACTACTATTTAATTTACCGTTTCATACTTCTCTTTCTTCCATGTTTTGTTCTTTGGACATAATCCATGGTATCTTTTTACTTCTGTAGCTCACTAGGATTGACGATAACAAATCTAATCCTATTGATTTGTACTCACTATGTTTCAACTTTTCCTCGCAAAATCATCAAATCATAATCCTTTTAAACCTTCCATATCCAATGTCAATTTAAACGCCCTATAAAATCATTTAAAGGGACAACATAGAAAACTTTTGAAAAAATATGTTCATTTGAAAATAATGAAAACTAAAACCGCTTGTGGCTTAATAGATAGAGCATCTGCATGTTGAACAGTCCACATCTTTTAGGAAAAAAGACCCCCCATCCGAACCCTGCCTTGTGCGGGATACTAGAGTGTCCTTTATTTAAAAAGAATTAAAAATTAAGTACCTTCTGCTTAAACTCTCTAATTTGAAATTAGTTTATTGTTAGTAGCGACGAACAAAAGTAAAACTAGTATACAAAGTTAAAAGCGAGAAAAAAAGTCAAAATAAAAGCTTTATTAGTTGTTACTCACAACAAACTATCTAAAAAGATTAAAAGATATATTTGAAACACAATTCCAATCAAACCTGGAGATGCATATAAACAAAATACTGTACACCTTAATTTACATGGAGCAAACTATGTACATTAAATGGAAACCACATTCTAGTTTGAAGAATGCCGTTTCTAAAGAATAAGGAATTGAAAATGCTCTTTCGTGCTCTGATAATTCAATCACCAACAAATGAATATTTACAGTTCATACAAGGACTACCTTTAGCTATTCCAAAACCAATGGAGAAATTATATGATCCTAACACAGAGCCTACGCCTGCACAAAAGTATCTCAGATTTAGAATTTTGGTACTGAAACAGTAGAGCATCCATAGTGCAGAAAATTTCAGGTTTCAGTAGCCCAGCTAAGATTGGCATGCACAAAATACATCAAGCATGGATAAGTATATGAGACGGATCAAAAATACATCGAGCAGTGGTAACCTCAAATCAAATATCAATATAATTCTGATTATAAAAAAAGACAACAAGCTGAACACAAAGTTTATTGCAAACGGTCAAAATTCGAATATGTAT
Organism: Amaranthus tricolor; assembly: GCF_026212465.1. NCBI lineage: Eukaryota > Viridiplantae > Streptophyta > Magnoliopsida > Caryophyllales > Amaranthaceae > Amaranthus > Amaranthus tricolor. The sequence goes on along the minus strand of NC_080060.1, from coordinate 8,651,114 downwards.
GGCGCACTAACTACTCGTGAGAGAGACTGTCTCTCAAAGAGATGATCTCAAAACAAGAAGTCCACGTTCTTATTTTTACTTTAATTTGTATTGATTGGGTATTTAGCCCATATATTTAATGCGTCTCTCGGAGAGATTGTCTCTCACAACAATTTGTGATGGCGCACAGGGTTGTTCAATGGGCCAGATAATGGTCGGACCAGACTTAAGTAAATATGAGCCGGATTGGATATGGGCTTTAAATAGATCGAGCTCTAAAAGCCCAGTCCGACCCAATCCGGCCCATTTTTGTTACCAAAAAATATTTTAATCACCTCAATGACATTGTCATTTATAATATTTAAATTACCATTAAGTATACTATTTACAAAGGCCAGTTACCGAGAACCTTTAATAGCCCGTTCCATTTTAATTATAGAAGAGCCCATCTTTGGTCCGGTCCATTTTTGGCCCGGCCCTTACAAAGCTCTTCATAAAATGGGCTGGATAAGGGCTCAAATGGGGGCCTGACCCAATGAACCGGCACATGGATCGAAGAAGAAATATATTCAGAAATAATAGCTTAAATTAACTCACATGAGCAAGTATGCAGAGAAGTCATTGCTAATTCCGTCCGTGAGATTCACTACATGGATTCTCAGGTAGCAAAGAATAATCACATGATATAACACCAGTAAGTTCAACGTTTCTCCAAGGAGCGAGATGGCCCCAAGTACTTGTTTAGGGATTCTTCCTTGCGTTCAGGATCAAGGCTGCTAATACATCAAACATGGATGAGTACTTGAGATGTGTCAATAATTAACTTGGATGAGTCGAGGAAACTAGAATTGAAAGTACCTATTTCTAACACCAACAAGAGCACGGTGTAGAGCTTGTGCAGCAGCAGAAGCCGGAGCTATGGCTGCAACAGGAGCTCCCCTAACGGCATCCATAAGAGCAGAACCTGCACCCCCACCATGCTGATATGTTTTCATGGGCGCATGAATCAACGCAGAGGCAGTCTTTCCTAAGCCATCACTAAGACTCTCATAAGCCTGTTAAAATCACAAACTGATACCATATTACAACAAACTATTGATCAATTAACACACTAGCCTATCTAACTCTCCCGAACATACTTAATAAACCTGACAGCTGCAACCAAGAGTATGAGACAATTACATGTCAAAGAGCGCTTTGGCAGTTGTGAAGCTGCATTGTTTGTGTAGGTTGTGTGTATACATCAAACATAGCACATGAAGAGTATATCATCAAATCATAAGATTGACAAAGATAAATGGCACAGAATTCAGTTGTCTCAAAGTATATATCAAAAAACAGGTTTCATTATGTATAACCCAAGAATTTAAAAAAGGAACTCAAAAAGAAGCATCAAAAAAAACCTGCAACTTTCAATAATTATACAACATTCCATAACCCAATGCCATTAAGTGGCTCCCACCAAGGGTGGGGGCTTGGGGGATCGAATGTACGCAACCTTACCCTTGTTAGTGATAAGACCATTAGAATAGCCCATCTTAGTTGAGTTCATTACCATCACAGTGATAAAATGGTATATATTATCGCTCCAATAAACATAAACAAACATAAAAACTGAGAAGTGCTCAACAATTTTAAACAAGATCACCTAGATAAAAGCAAGACAACAAATATTAACTACCAAAAATGATCCTTCACAAGGTTTACAGATTTTCTAATGCAAAACAAAGTATCGCTCAAATGAAATCAAATTTTAATTCGAATTACCATATTAGGAATTATATGACAGTTTGACAGAATTAAAATAAGCAGAACTTCATTTAATTGAGTTAAAAAAAACATGGCATACAAATGTTAACCTGTCGAAGTCCATGCTGAGCATCTTCTGGCTGACTAGGTCCAAGCTTCGTCTGGCGATTTCTTCTGATAGGATGAGGTAAAGATGGCTGCATGCGTGCGAGAATGCATTCAGCATGGAGCAGAATCTCCTGAGTTCCTGCTGCCAGATGCACACCAAGTCCAAGAGCTTCAACTGAGATACTTCTGAGAAACGCAACGGTCCCTGAAAATTACCAAGCGAGATAAACTTTGTTTAGCAAAGGGGAAATAGCTAATGTGGATAAGTACCATGTGAGAGATGAAACGGAGCCCATCCTCCCTTTCCCTCAAAGATCAGATGACATGTATACTTTAGAGGAAAAGTTCGCAGTTCATTCATAATGGAAATATTTGGTGAAAAAATAATGCCTTTGTATTTATATTTACACTTACAATACAAATCCAGGCTCCAATTGGTTCACATTCAGGTACACATTTAAGGATTTAACACAACAAGGATCAAAACTCAACCAGTATAAATTTTCATTCTGGGAAACGTGATCACCCATCCCCCAACTTTGTTCTCTTTTGTATTCCTCCCTCAATTTCCTAGATTTTTTTTCTCGTCTTATTCACACTCATTTTTCTCCTCAATGTGTAATGCTCCAATTAACATGGCAATAGTCTGCCAAAGAGAAAGGTTCCAGCAACTGGTGAGTTCTGAAACCCTTGACACAAATCTCACTTCTCATTCAATGTTGCCACAAGATGGAAGACCTCAACACCACCACCGACTCTTTTGATTCAGCCTCTCCAGTATTCAATATGGGAAAAAATAAATAGCTCTTCCTGATACACATGTTTTTCGTACATTATAGCCTCCGTTTTTGACCCATTTTGATACTATACTTAAGCTATTTTAATTTGGTTCCGTCATTTTATTCATTATTTTTGCGGATTCACACTTTTGGTATAGTATTTGTGTCTTTCTTAGCATTTTGAGGTATTCACACACTTTACCAAAACTTTGGAGCACATAAATGACCAAAGACCAAGACCCAAGACCTCAGAGCAAAAGTTGGAAAAAAAAGTCGCAAAAGTCCTTAAAGAATGGACAAGTTGACTCATGGTCGACCGTGTATCCTTGCAAAAATCCGAATTCCAACATGTTAAAAACTTTAGAAAAGCAAAAAAATCTGAAATTGTGAACCAGTCGAGTACGGTCGACCGGTCAACTGGTTCTTTGCTGCAGCCCATTTTTTTTTTCATTTGCAATTTGTTTGTATTATTCCTATTGACCACTTGTGCCGTGTTTTTTCATTTGCAATTTGTTTGTATTATTTCTATTGACCACTTGTGCCGTGTTCTAGACCATGTATAGCTGCTCTTCCCCACATTTGGCACTGTCCACTTCTGTTTAAAAGGTTGCTTGTGGATTTCCCTTGCAATCAAGGCTTGTGCAAGTGGATGGAGTGCTCATTTTCGGCTTAAAAAGCCCTATTTTCTGGTTTTGAAGGAGGCAAGTTTTCTGAAAAACATTTTTCATAGTTTCTTAGGTTGTAGAATCACTTCAAATCACTTTAGTAGGGTAGAGATTTGGGAAAGACTTGGTGGGTGATTGACAACCACCCTTCTTGAAGATCTCTAGTCCATTGTTCTTGTAGTTTCAATTTCAACCAAGTCAACTCCATGTATAATTTCAGTAACTCCTATTCTCCCTGTAGTTTTCGATTTAAGTTAGATATTTATAGCATTTTTGGTTAATTACTTGAACTCTTTGAATATGATTGATCTTCCATGTATGTTGTCATTGATTTTATGGCTTGTGAGTAGTTTATTCACTAGGGGATGGTTGAAACTCATCCCAACCATGTTCATGATGATAGGAAATTGAAGATGGAATTTGTGAAGAATGATTTTGGCGAATTACATGGGTTGATTATTATGTGCTACTTGTTGGCCACTAAGAGTGTTAAATTAATTGATTCTTGGTTGACAATTGAAAGATTGAACAAGGATGACATTACCCATGTGGGAAACTCACTTACATTTATTGACTATTGAATTTGATTGTGGTTATAAGCTTGCTTTATGCTTGCATTGGCAGGACAAATTTGAATGCGTGATTTTTTATGCTGCTTAGTAAATTGAAAGATGAATCAAAGTAGAACTCTTGCTTCCCTAACACCAATTTGAACTCACGTTTGCTGATGGTGTGTTTGGTGAGGAGTATTGGCTTGGTTAATTCTAGGGCTCTTGAAAGAGAGTCTAAAATATCAATCCAATGATCCCTAAAATATCCCTTTTATCCTTAATTTCCTTGAAAGCTTTGTGATTTAGTCATGACATGTATTGGGTGTGTTGAAACCCTAATCCCTGAGTGTTTGTCTCGTACTGTTATTCTTATATCCAAGTACAATCAAACAACCCCATACAAAAAGATTGGCCTAGATTGCGGCATGAAAATTGTCTGATTGATCCCCTTAATCATAGTGGTGGGTTAGGTGACTTAATCTTATTCTTGTGTGGTCTTGATCACCGTTTAATACAACTAGAAGATCAACAGTAGTTGTTGCAGAGATGGAAAACAAGAGAGGACTAAAGGAGAAAGGGAGGTGGCAATGCTGGTATTAATTGCAAGAAAAAAGAGAAGTGATGTGGGTCAAGGAAAAGATAACTGAAGTGACAAGGAGAGAATACAAGGAAGACAGGGGCTAGAAAATTTGGTGGCGATTTGGCTAGTCCCAAGTGTAGCGATAAAGAACAAGAATTCATGTGGACGACCTCAATCTTTTACGATTAATGCTCTGACATTATTGTTATTGTTGTTGTCTTCCTAGTCCTAAAGACACTGGCAAGATAGGAGCAGTCATTTTCTTGATGAGCAGATTACAAAAGGATAAAAATGAATTATACATGATGTATCTTAGATTCCATCGAAGGTCTATCCCCCAGAAAAAAACATATCAACAAGCAAACACAAGGGATACAAAATGTCCTAACTCATTCTTAGTGAGTCTATTTCAAAACAAATAAATCGACCATAGGAAACATTAAATGCTGTTTCATGGAACCAGTAATCTTATCCATGTGTCAATCATTGATGAACCATATTCATTTGAAAAATATAAAGGATCAAAGAAAACAAAACTGAAGAGGGAAAAAATAAAAAGAACCTTAAGAAAAGCATAGAGTTAGATAACAAAGGTCTCTGACCAATTCAAAGCAGATAACCAATCAACTTGATAGGAGATAGACAAGAAAGCTTAAAAGCAAACTACCTCTTTGTAAACCCTTCACTAATCTATTATCCTTCTTGTAATTCTTCACCGGCAAAGAGACCAACTTTGCAGCACTTGAGCCCACAGTAACAAGCGATCGAATAGCAGGAAGACCTTGCAATAGCTTATGGACCTACATTTTTGTATAAATAGACATCAATTTACATTCAATATGCACAATGTCAAAAGGATACCAAACGCCAGAATCACAATGCAATTCTTTGTGATTGAAACCAACGAAAACCAAGCTACCTGATGTTGAGAAATATCTTCCAGCCATTCACCAGCTATTGTTTCACATACATTGGCCCATCCATAAATTCCTGCAGCTTCAACATGCTTAAGATGCAGCACAACTCCCTGCATGGAAAATTCATAAAAATTTCCTCTTTACTCTCAACAGTAATTTTTTATCATTAAACAATCATATGTTCATTACATAGCCACAATGGGTGAATCAGTTCATTGAATGATTCAAAATTTCAGTAAATAAGTACAAATCCAAATGAAAGAAACCAAAACTTTCTTCTCAACTGCGCTACAATTTCTTCTCTAATTTCATTTCTTTCTTCAATCTAAATTAAAATCTAATCAACAAATTTTAAGATGTTCAACAAAATCAAATCATCACATCACCATATCCAGAAAACCACATTTACCAAAAACAAAAGTAACACAGTCCACATACTAAAAATCACCTTCCAAGGGACAAGGTTAACAAGCTCCACGTACTTCCCTCCACTTAATGCCGCAAGGTCAACACGGCTAGGACGATAGTCAACTCGAAGAATAATAGGCCAGATATCAATCTTCTGCAAGAATACATTTATTTCACCAGATTAAACATTGAGTATAGGAAATTCACACTAAAAGAAATAGCACAACCACATAATGTTCAAATTAAAAACAATTTGATTTTCATTTTTCTGTAGAACAAAGGACTAAAACAATAATCTAGAACCCCCAATAGAAAAGTTTGTAAGATGTGCAAGAAGTTCTCATAAATCAGTTAAATTCCTCTACTGAGGAAATTGCACATATTTTAATATTAAGTTAACTGAAAACTGTTGCATACTAAACCATAGAACACTAAACCAGTTATTCTCTCCAACCCTTTACAATTAACCATGTTGCGTTGCTCGAAGGGAAAACCAAAAAGAAAAAAGTACGCTACAAGTTCAATTAACGACAAACTGAAGAACTCTCTTACCACTCCCTAACTTTGCCAATGCTCACAAACCAGCTAATTTCACCACTAATCTTCACAAAATCCCTGAAGTCCTCTCAACTGACCAGTTAGCACTGAGCAAGTTTAACACACTTAGATGTTCCACTTTTTAAAGTATAATATAATACAGTCATCTACATAAAATGATACTGGGGTTGTTACAGCTCGTCTGGAAGTGTAAATCAAACTAGTTCAGTTAAGAAATCAAAATCTTGGATAACAACAAAAATACATAGACTAATACTTGCCTGAAAAAAGGGGAGCAATGCCTCATCAGCAAGACCTTTCAACTTACTCTCTTTAGCTAAGGTTACATCTGTTGAACTAGAATCTTTGTCATCGTCCTGAGAAGGCTCATCTGTTGGATACTTGCCCCCAAAGAAGGAAATCAGAAAATCAAGCTGGCTCTGATGAAGATGCAACAATATAGGGAGAGCAGCTAGACGTAACCTGCATACACAGATATTGTTCAGAGTTCTCGTAGTCCAAAGAAAAAAGGATTTGTGAAATCCAACAATATAGACATTTTAGATTATCAACTAGTATTTAGAGAAAAAAAAAGTCTTCTGATAACAGGTAGATAATTAATTTGCGAAAAATCAATATTAATAGACAGTACCAGTATAGAAACAAGAGAACTATTTGAATACATCTTGGCCTTCCAAACTTTACCAGTCATGTCATACAAATAATGTGAGGAGAAAATGTATAAACCAAACAACAAAAGTTGAAAAGTAAGAGCATTGCAATATATCAATTAAATCAAAGATGCTGAATTTAATCATGAATTCCAGCAACAATTAATTGAGAATGGCAAATTGTGTACTGTGGCAATTGCAATAATACTTCCAAACAGTTTCTCCATGAAAAATAGATACATATAGTAGCTTGTCTCTTTGCAATGGCCAGTTCCTCCACATTAGATAGCCTGATGCTGCTAAGATGGCTTCATTTAATAAATAAAAATCTTTCATTCGTGTGGATAACCTTGAACAGGAGTTATTATGGATTGGGTTAGATATTCACACTTCAAAAGACCTTCAAGATGTCATATGTTCTGATACAAGACTAAGAAAATTGAACAGTCAAAAGGGATACTTCCCTATCAAATGAATCCTTTCCCTTATGAATTTGAGAAGTAAGCACACCATACAATAATAGTTCACTAACTCCATAAATAATCATTTTCTCCACACAGATCAGATAAAAAGGTGGGGTCTAGGGGCAGGGGTGGGAACAAAACAGTGTCATTAGATGGAAAGTGACAAGTAATAGCACAGACAAGTTCCATATCATACCGATACTCCTCAAGAGGAGTCATGGGATCTGGTCTCACAGCTTCCAACTCAAGCTTCAATGCCTTTGAAGAAGTTTGTCTAGGGCGTTCCTTAGATGAATAATATCCAAGCACCTTGTAAAAGAGAAAAACTTAGTCACTAATTATGCCACTTCACAGAACAGCACAACAGAAACCTGATAAGAAATCAAAAGGGCATACCTGCCACCAAGGAGCACTTATACTTCTGTCATAAAGGTGAAGATCTTGGACAGAAAGACAAAGTTTAGATACACACAAGTCACCATCAGGAAAGATATCATAATGAACATTCATATTAGATAGAGCAAGCTCTAGGCAAAGAGTCTCATCCCTTCTACATAGGTGTTTAGAATACCGGGTAGTTCTTGGGAAGTCACACCAGTCGGAACCAGCATACATCCGCCATTTAAAGTCAACTTTATTTAGAAGTAAACGTCCTTTGTATCTTTGGCAAAGATTCTCTTCCTTACAATTATGCTGGTCTTCCTGTAGCTGTTCTGAGTCTGATTGAGTAGTTCGACCTTGAATATAATTTTCAAAAATACTTAAGGAGGTATTGCCATACCATCCACTTCTACCTCTTTGAACATCCACATAACCCTGGCTCTCCAAATTAGATGGAGAATCACCTTCAGAAAAGAAGCTGTTACTTGTTAGTTCTGATAATGATCTTAAATCTGATAGACAATAACTTTCCATAATCTCAGGTTGCTGTAGAATTGATGACTGGCAATCTTCTACATAATTGTCACATACATAGTTGAAGCTATGCCCTTCATAAAGTAGACCTTTATCACTTCCACGTACTGTACTTGATTCAGAGCTATCAAATGAGCTCGTGGTTTTCCCATGGAACAGAAAGGCATCTTCAGATATTTCATCCATCAAGCTGAAAAATCGAGATTCAACCCTCGAACCTGGATGAAGTTGTTGCACCTGCATTGTCCTTGAGGAAGAATTGTTGCAGGTTTCCAATACTCCTTTACCATCATCCTCTCCCTGCACATGTTTATGAAAGTTCCATCTGTTTTGCAAGTGAACAAGTGACTCCTCCATGTCTGGAGCAAAAACCTGCTGGAGTTGAGAAGCCAAGCGTATTAAACCAAGTGTTGTATCGTGACATGTACTGAGAACAACATGAGATTCTGAACAATTCAATTCCCAGTAAATGTCATTTTCACAGTTGATTCTTAAGATTGCATCTACCAGAGCTTCCCTAGCAACTTTGACATAGCCAAGCTCACGTAAATGATCAACACTGTATTCACCCACGGACTTTTCCTGCTTTGACGATTCATGAAGAAGGAAACCCACATCTCGTAATCTGATACTATAATAATTGTCTAGACTACCTGCTATTGTGGTACTTGAAATTGTCAGAGATGATGCAGCCAGAAGACAAGCAATATATGGATCACATTGTTTATCATCAAGGCTAACAGATATATGAGACTTAGGATTCAGACATTCCCCACTGACTTCCAGCCCCAAAAAATAAGGCTCATAACTCAATGCACTATCTGTAAATTTTACAGCAAAGGAAAGCACCCCAGAATCCCTCTTCTGCGTGTTACAATCAGCTACTTGACCTTTTTCAGGATATGACAAGCTAAAGAAAGAAAGGATCTTATCTAGCCAATCTAAACGGCCTCCAGGTGCAACAATAGTCCAACATTTCAGATCTATCAATATGTAATTATGGCTATGCTCTTGGTCAGTTACATGCACAAAAACAGTGCCAGCATGACTGCAGGACAACTCAGTGGAACCTTCTCCATCTCTTCGCCCATTTGAGCCATTGGAACAAGAAACCAGAAGGAATTCCTGATCTGCTACTGAAGCAATAGAACCCCACAATTTCCCTTCATCATGGGATATCCTAAGAAAACAAGAATCGCTAACAGAACCAACATTAGAAACAAAATGCAACTGAAGATTCTGGATCTCCAGATTCAAATTGCTCCAAGAACCAGGAAGTTCTCTCTGCAATGAACTTTTATAGGAATCTCCTTGATCCAATTCAATATGAATTTTCACCAGAACACATTCCAGAAGGACAGATGATTGGGTTACGCTAGTGCTTCTTCCTCTATGTTTATAAATTGTGTCACCATCTACACTACTTAACGCATCCATGGCCTGACTCAAAAGTTCAAACAAACATAAATACTGAGACCTGCAGAGAGTAATAACCGTGACAGGTAAACAAATATGTAGACAGAACTTGGAGCTCATTATCAGCTCCTTCCGTTTGTGAGTAGACAAATCCTCCTTATCTTCTCTGGTTAATACAGAGGCAAACTCATAATCGCTGGTGGCAGATGACATTTCACTTGCTGATTCATCCAATGTTGCTAAACTCTTTGCAATCTTCATAATCCTGGCACCAGTTACAGCATCTTCATGCCAAAGCATATTGATCATAACCACCCAAGAAGTTCCATCCCCAAGGGACAGAAATTTTTTAGGACCAAATCTCCGACTATCCAACTCAATGGACCTACCAGAATCATCAATTACAGCTCCAGTGATATGGTAAACATCAAGATTAACAACACGTAGAATCACTGAACGAGGAGGTGACGAAAAATATTTCTTCCGAGATGTATCTTCTTGAACAAAACCAGATTCTTCCTTCAAATTCTCAATATTTGTCGGGCAAGAGAAATCCAGAGCTATAAATTGATCAAAAGAGAGATAATTTCTAAAACCTCCACCATTCTTAACGGGGAAACATAGAAAAATTCTAGCATCAGGAAGAAATATGTTTCCTCCCAAGTATCCCTTCCCAGGCGTTGATGGTACAGTGGAATGAGAAGGTTTAAGCTTGTCTTCAAAGAGTTCAGATGAGGCACCCCCAGGTTTGTTCTTTCTGGAAGAGTTCACAAGTTTCCTTGAAAACTCCAAGGCCATATTCACCAAATCAAAGTTTAACCACAGTATGAAAGGTGGAAGTATTAATGAAAAGGAACACCGCGTAGTACAGTTATCCCCAGAGGATCTTGAACTCACTGCACAAAAGCATCGACTTACACCAGAAGTCTGAAACAGGGAAGCTTTTACTACATTGCTGCTGCAGGCAGAGTTTTGTTTACATGATAAATTAAATGGAGTATTCTGGATCTTAGATATATCAATAACTTCCATGCTTGATGGCGCAGCAAACTTGCAACTTGAAGGAAGAACACCAACAACTGTATCTTGCAAGGCTCGAATCATAAGAGTCTGATCACTTAAGTCCCTCTCGTTACCAAGCAAACAGATATCTATTGAATCCCCCTTCTGCATGAAGAGATCATCCAAGAAAATATGTTTGACATTTGCCTCCATTTTCCACTCTTCAGGATATACCTATTTTTGTTACCAAATGCTGAGAGTTTAGAGACAAATAAAAATTCAAAACCAAAAACAAATGAGAATACAACTTCAAACACAAGTATTTACCTGGACATCTATGACTATGTCTTGCCAATATAAACCCAGATGACGAACATCAAAATCAATATCCACTAGTTCATCAGCTAGCTTGTGCTGAGGCAATTGGACATCATCAGAAAAGGATAAAAGTGTTGAAAGGCCACCAAGATTTATCTTAAGATTCATTTCCACATGCTGCTGCTCTGTGCAGAGAAAAAAATGGAACTTACGGCAGTGAATCATGCATACTAACTTGCTAACAAGATACATGCGAAACTGAGATACTAAAAATTAAATTTTCAAATCACAAGCAGAAAAAGCAATGAGAAGGTGATTACATTGTAATGAATTGCAATCAAAAACTGAGTATTATCCTCCAGTTAAGAACTAAAGTATTCCAATTTCGCTGTGTGCAAGCAACACATTTGTGTTAAAGACCTTAAAATCGATTTTTTGACATTCATTAAAAACATGATGTTCATTTTGTAGTTCACAAGATTCTTATTCTAATTCAGCAAAAGGCTTCATTATTAATTTCCTCCCATTCTTTTAATTGTAACACGGGACAAGCCACACAAAAGTAGATGAGAGATAAAAGAGGGTTGATAAGATAAGAAAATAGATAAAAAGTTAATCCAAAAAGGAACTATGGCAAGTAATTTGCGAATTCCATAACTGAAAGTGTAACAAGTAAAAATACAGAATCATAAGCAACACAAAGTATGAGACCAGAACAAGAAAAAGCACTCATTATCAATATTGCAAAACTGCTAATGACACCAGGAATTCAAGAGGCTATCTCAAATATTGAAACCATGAACAAACATGCTATCTTTTTTCTCCATTTCATTTATTCAAAGGGTTTTGTGCCTCTAATCATACATATAGTATCGATCCTTAAGAACTCTCATAGTGTAAAAATGCGGTAACGGTTGCAATCATGGTAACGGGATGGTAATTCGGTAATTGGAATGATGTGGTTATAGTAACGCCTAAATATCAGTCGAAACCGTAAGATATCCATTGATACAGCCTAAAACGCGAGTTTTTTTCACCTTTACAACGCAGGGAATATCGGTTCGTATATTTTGAGAACCTTTACAACACAACTAATGCGATGCAGCCTTGTTTTTACACTATGGAACTACTGCCTCTTTCCCCATGAAATTGCACTCATTTGGCCATTTTTAGTTGTAAGATTAATTTGTAAATGGAAAACAAGACACATAAGTGAATGGAAGAAATGCGTAGATGAGATGAATGGCAAGAATAAGTTTGTCGATGAGATCAAAACAAAAGGGGGTGAGACCATTGTCAAAAAATTAAATTATGCAATGCAAGTGAGACAAACACTTATAGAAATAGGTGCAAATTTATAGGTACATATGGAGTATTTTTAACACTATCCAAAAACAATAATGATACATGTGCTCCTATTGGTTACACTACAGCACCAAGGCCTTCTTTAAGTTAATAATAGATTATAACTCTCATCTAAAACCTTCAAGGAAGCGGCTGAATTCAACATTAAAAAAAAAATTTAATAAAAAAAAGAAAGTTCCGCCTAGTGGAAGTGTCTTTGACAATCCAAAATGGGTGAGAGATTAAAGAAGGAAAGAGAATGAAAAGAAATGTGCAACATGTACATAATGTAAAAGCAAAGAAGTTAAATGAATGTGAACATACCAGTAGAAACATTTAAAGCTCCAGAAGCAAGATTTGACGCAGCAGTTACAGCACTGAAAACAGAGCACGTCCAGTTCCACATTCCACTGCAACCCAATATCAACTGGGAACTCCTCATCTCATCAAAACATTCGAAAAATTGATCAACACTGCAAACAGAAAAAGGACAGCTTGATTTAGAATAAAACCAAGAGAAAAAGTGTCATTCAAGGACCCAAAGCCGACCCTAATCTTTTGGGATTAAGGTGTTGGCATTGTTGTCATCAAGTACTCAATATGCAAAACATAGATATGTGAAGATTCATCAATATAACATTTTTTGCTTAACTAGAACACTAAGGTTAAAAAAAATAAATAAATAAGCACACCTGGCTCCTAAATTCGCCTCTTCAAGTCCCTCATTCTCAAAGCTTCCAGTAGAAAAGGGCACCCAATCAGATATGAATTGTGACTCTTTCAAAAGGACATCTGTAACCAATTCTTCCCTAATTGAACTCCACTCTGGTGTAAGGCTCTTGTGAAACATAGAAGAAGATGAAGTAGACGTAGATGAACCCCTTTGAGAAGTTGAAGCATCAATAACTGTGTCTGCAGCAATGTGATTTTCCTGATCAACCCTCTTCTTTTCATAGCTCTCAAGCAACTCCCAGGTAGCTAAAATCCACTTTAGAGTACTAGGATGCAATTTTGCAATTACAGTATCCACATTAAGTTCTGCATCCACTTTGCGAGTATCCAAAGAACCATTCTTCCAAGGAATGGACAGCTTCATAGTACCACAAAAACCAGCTCTTTGCCCAGTCAACACAGGTTTAGAAGTATTAGATGGAAAGCAGCTAAGGGCAGCCGCCTGAGGAGCTGGATATATTTCATTGTAACCATTACGCATCTGAACGAGTTCAATAGTAACTCCTTGAAATTCAAGAAAATTTGTGAGGTGACTTATACCCAGAAAATCCCCAGCATTTGCACCCTCAGTTGTATTCCTATCCTCAGAAATACAAGCTCCACATTCAATTTCTGCAACCCGCAATACTAATGCATCATGGGAACCATCTTTTGAGTTTTCTTCTACACAGGCATCAAATGCAACAATCACATTTTTTATTTTGATACGGAAACTAGTTAGCAACCACTTTACCATTTTAGCAACTGTCTTAACTCCTTCGTGAACATTGACAGAAGCATCTAAGGACTTATAGACCATATCATCTTCACCCTGTCCCATGTCATTATTGACCCCATAATCTTCATTTGAACCATGAGTTCTAGCGACCTCATTTGAACTGTCATCACAACACAGACAAAGCACAAGCTCTAGCTCATCCACCTCAACTTCGCAACCATCACCATTCCAAGGCATTTTTGCCACCAATGAGTTGATTGATCCTTCTTTAATCCTAAAGATTGACGCTTGCAGCAACTGAAAGCAAGTGAGAAACTTACTATAGAAAACACATCATATATAGAAGGTTTAACATGCCATCAGTACATATAAAATATTACATAATTAAAACAAATCTAATTGTCACGAACAGGTTCTGCCAACGAAAGTACAAAACTGATGAAAAACATAACTAAGACAAATTCCACTTTCATAAATAGCACAACATTGCCATGAACGCTGCATAGATAAAATAAAAACATTTGTAACAGTAACCAATTAATGCAAAATAAGAGTATAAACATAAGAATTCCGTCAATTACATACAAGTATACAACCAAGTAAAACGCTTCCATAATCAAAAACTTACTTTTTCATTAAGGTAATCAACATTAAGAGCGAGATTAGTGAGCTGAAGTAAACCAGCAGAAAGTTGAACATCAAGTTGATCAAGATCGATATCGCCATGAATGAATTGGCCGAGCTTCTTCTTCAACAAAAACTTACAAAGTCGTTTGGCAGCGAAACGAGACAGAATTGCCTCTGCCGACTTAGCAATATTCCATGGAAACATCTTTTATTAGGATTTTTCTGATCAGAACTTATGTTACATTGTAATCACTTGCCACCTATTAATAATTCATAAAAAGATATAAACCGGTCAGAATTGTACTGAATTAAGAGAATTGCACAAATTTACAGTAAACTTAAGCAAATCAAAATTGAATTTTATGGAAGCATCTATAATTAGGGTTTTTCTGATCAAAATCTCAATTCCATATTAACAACAAGCCACCTATAAACAAATTACAAAAAAAAAAAAGATTAAAAAAAGAATGATGAGAATTGGATTGAATTATAAGAAAACACACAAATTTGTTTGAACAGTAACTTCAGCAAATCAAAATTGGATTCCATGGCACCTCTAAACCAAAAGATTCGGGATAGGCGGCTACGGCGTGAATAGAGGCGGCAGGAGTTTTGGAGGAATTACGGCGGCGAAAGATTGATTAATCCCGGCGTAGACTTGATGAGATAAACGTTTTAAGTTTAACATCAAATATCTGATAGAGTAATAATAATAATAGTATATATACTTAGTAATAATTCACATGTATAAGAGGATAAAGGAACGAACAACCCCTGCATAGTGGCGAAAGCCTTACTGGGCTTTTTTAGATTAGGTTAATTTTACTTTAATAATTAAAGTTCCTGTCACATAAAATTAGCTCTCCCTAGTTGTTTATAGTTAGAAACAGCGATCAAGTAAGGGGCTTGAACTTGATTGAAGAGTCAATCATTTAAATGATATATTGAGTATTAATCAATTTATTTTTTATAATTTTATCACCCTTTTAAAAAAGAACTTTTTGATTTAAAACGATTTTATTGTGAAACGGTCCTAAATGGGTTGATGCAACTAAATTAGTAAAGATAGAAAATTACGTAAAAAAATTGAAAACATAAACATAAGCATAAACATAAAATAACTCAATCAATTCGTGCAGGAACTTCTCTTTTAACCATCTATCTAGAGCCGAGGGAATCTTGGCTCCATCCTCCTTTATGAGTATGGGTTGACGTCTTCCTTCCTTTCACAGACTTTGATCATAGTTTTCTATGAGCACGATACACTGGGTATGATGATAATGATGATAAAGCCGATTAAAATATAGAATCTCAAGCACCAAAAAAATAATCTTCAAAAGCTATTTTTGGGGACTGGGGTTGGTGATGCAGCACAATATTATTATGTTGACCTTGTGATGCCACAATCACAATACCAAAGTGCTCATCCTCCTCATCAAATTTTTGAATGAGAGGCTTGAATATCTGCAACAAGTTATGCGTCAATTTGATGATTGCCTCAACAACTTTTACAAGAGCATACTAGTAAATAAATAGTCATCTTAACAATCTCTTCATCATCAGCATCTGATCTTCTTACATAAATCAACTTTTCTGCATTAAATCATAATCAAATTATAAATTTGGTTTTTTTATTACCCCAGAACACAGAACATAGAAGTTTTGCTCTAGTTTAATCCCAAAGTTCTTTAATTTTTTTTCACAGTTATTCATAAGCAAAATATCTTAATCATGATCTGGTACACAATAACACAACGAAATCATATAGTAACATTATAGTAACCTTGTTCAAAGATAACTCATTTAGTTGAAAAGAACACACTCAAGATGGCGGAATTGCAGGGCTAATACAGTAGATTGAGGCTCGAGCAGACTATGGATTTATATTACAAACTACCCTTTCTATGGCTCTTCAGGAATATATTCTTATTAAAGACACAATTTACATAACAAAAGCAACTATGTCAAAACCACAAATCTCAGCATATTTAGTATAGAAATCTAAGGTCTTTTCTAAGTTTTCAAAAGTCATACCAACAATAGGCTTTTTGTCAAGATCACAATGAGGAATCCACACCGTAGAACCATTTGGAGTAACTTGTGTAATGGTTCTTAGGGTTTGAGTTCCTATATAACATATCAAAGGTACTATGTCATTTAACTAAGATAGTAACCTTGCTCACAAAGAATACAGTAACAACAATGAAACTCAGAACACAGTAAGTTCCCAATTGAAAAAGAACACAGTAACACAAAAAATTAAAATTTCATAATACTTATAAAATGTACCTTCAAATTCAACCAATTGAAAAAGTGAATGTGATGATTCCTTTTCAGGGAGGGCAGTTTTTTGTGAATCTTCCATTGTTAGCACTGTAGAATAATTATAATTGAAAAAACAGTAACTTAGCATATTCATAGTATCCTTTATTAAGAACATAATAACTTTTAATAAGGTTAAAGTTCAATAATTTCTAAGAAGATAGTAATCTTGATTACAGAATACAGTGACAACACTAGTGGAAAAAAACGTATTTGCTGCTCATCATTTGCTGCGGTTTTTGTATATTCGCAGCAATAAATAGGAAAAAGATTTGAAAAAAAAAACAACTAATTGCTGCGATTGGCTAGGGCCCGCAGCAAATAACCTCATTAATTGTTGCGGTTATCATTAGGACCGCAGCAAATAAGCCAAAATAACCGTTCAAATTCAGCACAATTAAAAAACAAAGCATTTATTGATGCGGTTGGCTAGTGGCCGCAGCAAATAACCGTTGTAATATTGTATACAACACGGTTCTTCATCACAGCCCGCCATTTTTTTCACAAAACTCGACTACATACACAACGTTTCCTCTTCTCAAACCCATTGAAAAATCGTTCGTGCATTTGCTTATTCTACTGTGTTCATCTTCCTTTTCATTCACAAACCCAGAAATCAAACTGTTGTTCACAAACCGTTGTTCATTCAAAACCGTTGATCTACTGTGTTCATTCAAAAACCGTTGTTCACAAACGTTTGCTTGCTGTTTCGTGCATTTGCTTGTTCATCTGCGTGTGTGTGCATTCTTCAAAACTGTTTGAAACCAAAGGCATTTGCTTGTTCATCTTCAAAACTCACGAATTAAGGTATTATTTCTCTTTTTTATATGATTGTTCATCTTCAAAACTTACGTCGATTGTTCATCTTCTTTATTCGTTTATTCACTGATTTGTTTTTTGAAGTTTTTCTAATTTTGCTGTTGTTGTGACCTTTTAATTGTTATTCAACCAAAATTTTGTTGGCTGTCGCTGCTTGCTTCTGTCTTGCTTCATGGTGAATCACGTTTATTGTAGTACATGATGATAGATACTACTTACTAGATAGACTATGGCATGTATTGTGATTTGGTTATAGTTGTGTTAGAGAACTACCCACTTGTGATCATCGTAGAATTAAAATTGTGATTTAACATTTCGTAAAGGTGCAAAGTCATGAATTTGATTACCTTATAATTAAAGTATGACAGAAATGCTTGTAATTAATACACAATGTTCCTCATGTGATTCACAAAGAATCAACAATTCAAACTATATACTTCTATATTAATGTTTATTAATATGATTAAAAGGAAAAAGATAAAGGAACTAGGGCTTGTCTTATCTAAACTACAATAATGTTTCATCATTTCAATATTTATTTATGTTTCTTGATTTTTTTAGCAATATGTAATATGTAATTGTATAATTCAAAAAATGTGCTCTTATACTTATATCAAATGTCGTTTTATATAATTGAAGGTGTTTTTTTTTCACTTGAGTTTCACATTATAGCTATATAAAGAGTATAAACAAACTTAGGAGTATTAAAGCTAATTTAGTGTTAGTTATTTTACCGTGTATTGAATAGATTGTATTATTTTAAGATATTTCTATTTTCTATTCAAATTTACTCTATTTATTCTCTTTATTTATGGAGTTTTGTAAGGGTTTATTATATATATATATATATATATATATATGTGTGTGTGTGTGTGTGTGTGTGTGTGTGTGTGTGGGGGGGGGGGGGGGGGGGGGGGGGGGGGGGGCTATAACAAAAACTTGTACATTACACAAGCTTCTATATATACTGGTCACTAGTTTGCTGCTGTGTCAATTTCGCGCGTAAAGTAGGTCAAACATGGTTTGTTATGCACAAAACTTGGCACACAACACTATTTGGCATATATTATTGTTTTGAAATGGTTAGAATTGAAAATAATAGTCATATGCTAGAAATTAGGTGTTAAGTTGCGATTTTAAGGGTTTTTAAGCGTTTTTGTCAATTTCGCGCGTAAAGTAGTTCAAACCTTGTTTGTTATGCACGAAACTTGGCACACAACACTATTTGGCATATATTATTGTGTTGAAATGGTTAGAATTGAAAATAATAGTCATATGCTAGAAATTATAAGTTAAGTTGCGATTTTAAGGGTTTTTAAGAGTTTTTGTCAATTTCGCGCGTAAAGTAGCTCAAACTTGGTTTTGATGCGAAACCGGGGCTGATTAAGGCCTTGGTTATGCAAGGATTAATGTTGTGCGTAAGCTTTGATTAATGACACAGACAAAAACTACAAATGATCATGAAAAGAACACGAAACAACCACAAACACTTAAACAATTCTGATCTAGCAAACTGTCGAGCAGCCCTCCTTCAGCTCAGCTTCTAGGAGTCCACGGGGATTGTTAGAATGCTTTTAGGACCTTGATAGCTAGATCCAAGTACCAAGATTCCATTTCCACTTTAGCCTAGGTCCTGGATGCATAGGTTTGATCTCCACGTGTCGTGCAAGGTGGTCTGGTCACTAGTTTGCTGCTGTGTGAATTTCGCGCGTAAAGTAAGTCAAACATGGTTTGTTATGCACGAAACTTGGCACACAACACTATTTGGCATATATTATTGTTTTGAAATGGTTAGAATTGAAAATAATAGTCATATGCTAGAAATTAGGTGTTAAGTTGCGATTTTAAGGGTTTTTAAGCGTTTTTGTCAATTTTGCGTATAAAGTAGGTCAAACATGGTTTGTTATGTACGAAACTTGGCACACAACACTATTTGGAATATATTATTGTGTTGAAATGGTTAGAATTGAAAATAATAGTCATATGCTAGAAATTAGGTGTTAAGTTGCGATTTTAAGGGTTTTTAAGCGTTTTTGTCAATTTCGCGCGTAAAGTAGCTCAAACTTGGTTTGTTATGCACGAAACTTGGCACACAACACTATTTGGCATATATTATTGTGTTTAAATGGTTAGAATTGAAAATAATAGTCATATGCTAGAAATTAGGTGTTAAGTTTTTAAGCGTTTTTGTCAATTTTGCGCGTAAAGTAGGTCAAACCTTGTTTGTTATGCACGAAACTTGGCACACAACACTATTTGGCATATATTATTGTGTTGAAATGGTTAGAATTGAAAATAATAGTCATATCCTAGAAATTAGGTGTTAAGTTGCGATTTTAAGGGTTTTTAAGTGTTTTTGTCAATTTTGCGCGTAAAGTACCTCAAACTTGGTTTGTTTTGCACGAAACTTGGCACACAACACT
Source organism: Amaranthus tricolor (assembly GCF_026212465.1). Taxonomy (NCBI): domain Eukaryota; kingdom Viridiplantae; phylum Streptophyta; class Magnoliopsida; order Caryophyllales; family Amaranthaceae; genus Amaranthus; species Amaranthus tricolor. Next base: position 8,631,070 of record NC_080060.1, on the reverse strand, counting down.
ATTTGGTATATATTATTGTGTAGAAGTTGTTAGAATTGAAAATCGTAGTCATATTCTAGAATTTACGTGTTAAGTTGCGATTTTATGCGTTTTTAACCGTTTTTGACACTAACATCTATTTTCTCTTAGTGCTTTCAACAACCTTCTTCTTCTGTTGACTATGGCTACTACGCGCTGAAGTATATGGACGATATTATAAAATCCATGAAGGACTTTGGAGTCGAAAATATAGATGCCGTAAGTATTTGTTACGTTCTTAATTAAATATATTATTGGTAAAATCTAATGTTTCTATATTAATCTTTTATTTATATATTATATATAGGTTTTAAACGACATTCCGAGGGAAACACGCCCTTTGAGAAGTGAAGAGATGCGCGAATTAAAAGACAAGATTGCCGCGTATCTTGCTAATATTTGTCCTTGATAAATTGTAATTAGTATGGATTATTTTTTATACTTTAATGTATATTATATATATATATATATATATATATATATATATATATATATATATATATATATATATATATATATATATATATATATATATATGTACGTACATAATATTATATTATATATACGAGCGAGAGTTTATTATTACAAAGAGATTATTGTTGATTATCTGTGATTATCATTGGATTAATCACTGTTATTACATTGTATTATTATTGGATTATTATAAGGATAAAACGGAAAAAAAAAAATTAAAGTATTTGCTGCGGTTTTTGCCCCTGACCGCAGCAAATAACCCACCATATTTGCTGCGGTTTTTGCCCCTGACCGCAGCAAATAACCCACCATATTTGCTGCGGTTTATGCCCCTGACTGCAGCAAATAATGCCCTTATTTGCTGCGGCTTTGAACCGCAGCATTTAAAGTAGGACATTTGCTGCTATCACTATTGCTGGGGGCCAAAACCGCAGCAAATAAGGGCAAAAAAACCGCAGCAAACGATGTTTTTTCCACTAGTGCAACAATGAATCCCAGGAACACTTTTTAAAATCAAACTTAAAATAAAAAACTATAATCAAAACATGACTTGAATCAAAACTTTATAAACTCATAAACCCTAAAAATCGAACACAGTAACAACAATGAAATCAAGAACACAGTAACACATAAACCCTCAAAATTAAAATCAAACTTTTAAACACATAAACCCTAAAAACAACAATTTATAATCACATTGAACAAAAACTAAGAAATCAATCAAAACAAATCTGAATTTATAAACACGTACACACAAGAAATCGAAAACAAGTGAAGATTTTTCGCAAACTAAGAAATCAAGAGAAGAGAAAGATTTTCGCAGAAGAAAACGAAAACTAAGAAATGAAACAAAACAAATCAAAAAATAGAAGGCAAATAGTAAATTTCTAATTTGCATACCTTAATTCAAGAGAAGAGGAAGATTTTCGTAGAAGAAATCGAAGGTTTTTGGACAGTTTTGAAGGTTTTTCGAAGAGTATAGGCTTGGAAGAGAAAGGCGCTATTGTTCTTCAAAGGGACGAATCAAAAAAAACGAATCAGCCTATTTTTCTTTTCTTTCCCTATTTTTCCGGTTCGTTATCCAGGCCATTAGATCTTTGAGAAATTGACGGCTCAAAATCCTTCTCACCCTTCTCATTTTCATACCCCTTTCTCATTGGATCCTTCCCCTATATATAAATATATATATATATATATATATATATATATATATATATATACATATATATATATATATACATATATATATATATATACATATATATATATATACATATATATATATATACATATATATATATATATATATATATATATATATACATATATATATATATATACATATATATATATATATATATATATATATATATATATATATATATATATATATATATATATATGTATATATATATATATATATATATATATATATATATATATATATATATATATATATATATATATATATATATATATATATATACATATATATATATATATACATATATATATATATATATATATATATATATATATATATACATATATATATATACATATATATATATACATATATATATATATATATATATATACATATATATATATAAATACATATATATATATATATATATATATATATATATACATATATATATACATACATATATATATATATATATATATATATATATATATATATATATATATATATATATGTATGTATATATATATGTATATATATATATATATATATATATGTATATATATATATATATATATGTATATATATATATATATATATGTATATATATATATATATGTATATATATATATATATATGTATATATATATGTATATGTATATATATATGTATATGTATATATATATATATATATATATATATATATATATATATATGTATGTATGTATATATATATATATATATATATATATATATATATATATATATATATATATATATATGTATATATATATATATATATATATATATATATATATATATATATATATATATGTATATATATATATATATATATATATGTATATGTATATATATATATATATATATATATATATATATATATGTATATATATATATATATATATATATATATATATATATATGTATATATATATATATATATATATGTATATATATATTTATATATATATATATATGTATATATATATATATATATATATATATATATATATATATATATATATATATGTATAACTTTGTATTGTTCCTTCTGATTCAATGACATAAAATCAATCTTATTTTTCCTTTCCATCTTCTAACATGGTATATGTAATAGACCCAAAATTCTTAATCATAATCTTCCGATTAATTATTCCGAATTTTCAATTCAAATCTCTAATCTTTTGGTTATCCATTTCAAACCATCTTTAATTCCTAAACCTTTTCCGATTTTGTAATTTCTTTCAAATATTAAACTTAAAAAAATATTATTTTGTTTAAAATCTTTTTATATGCACTAAAATATTATTTTATTATTTTATAGTACGAAAAGTAAAATTTTATTATTATATTCATGGTTTTGTAAAACGTTACGTTTTAACTTTCTTCCTTAAACTAACATTACTACTTATTATTTTAACCTTATAACTTTGATTTAATTATTTTATATATAAAAATGAGTCGTATTTTTATTATTAACTTTAAGTATAGTTTAAGCAAAATTTTCTAAGTAAACTACGTATTTTCATTATCAAATTTACCCATTATTTTAAAGTATATTTACTTGTACATACTAGAACAAAAATTTGATGAACCAAAATCCTTTCTATAGTAACCCATGATGTTTATCATTTACACAAGTTATCACCATTTTCTTACACAGGCTAAAATTTTTCTACACTCCAAACTCTTACACATTCACTTACACACTCTAACTCTTACACATTCACTTACACACTCCAAATCACTTACACAAGTTAACCTTCTTCTATACTCCTAAAATACTTTTTCATACAATCTAATGAACTACAAAGTTGCCCAAACCTATTATAAATACCCCCCTTAGCCATGAGATCACTTACACCACCATCATCAAATCTTTCTAACATTATTTCTTATATTTTCACTTCATTTAAATCTTACTACCTAAATACCTTTATTATTAGTTGAAGAAATTCAAGAAGATGGAGCTTAGAACACTCTTTATTTAGCTAAATCATCATCATTATGGAGCATTATTAGGTTATTACTTCGGGTACTTAACGTATTATTATTTTTGGAGTTTGGATTTAATTATTTTGGGAGCTTAGAAGATCATCATTATTTTGGGAGTTTGGATTAATTATCTTTGAAGCATTATTATCTATCTTGGAGGGTCTTATTTCTTATTATTTTCCTAATTAGTACTTAGTACTAATCCTTGGTGTTAGTATGGTATAACTTCTTACCCTACTCTTTTTGTGGAATTTTACATTATATTTACTTTATAATATATAAAGTATGAAATATGTTGATAAGTTTTAGTAGGAAGTTAGTCATGATCAAGATTATATTAAGTATGTGTATGCTAAAAGTATTTTTAGTATGTTAATTTAATAATCTTTGAACAAGTTTAGGAAATTGGGTGCAAAATTATATTCTAGTGACATTAAGTATGATTTATGTTATAAACTAGTGCTAGTATGTTTATGAACTAAGTGCCACATTAGGAATGTTATTATTTTCTTTTATGTTAGAATTTTTATTAATATGTTTATGTTAGCCTTCAAACTAGTTTATAAGGTAGTAAGTTATTTTATGAATGTATTTTACTAAGTATGATTATATTAAGAATATTGTTATTATAATTTATTTTGAGATTTAAGTTTATCCTTAAAGTTATAGTAAATTTCTATGTTATTGCATAAAGTTTTTATTTTTGTAAGTGGTTATGCTAATTATTTAAATCTAAAATTTAGTATGATAAATTAAATTAAGTCGTTCTTTTTATGTGAAAAGGGCCCAAAACACTCATAGGCGATTCGACTACTATCATATAATTAAAAAAAAGAGTTGGATTTACTATTTTAAATTATTACAACTATTTTTGTGATAATAATAAGATAACAATTTAAAAAGATATTTTTGAAAAATTTTTATAAGTTATTAAATATTGAAGTGTTTTTCTTGAATACATGAGATTTCATAATAAAAGTAACTTTTAATCACTATTTAGTATAAAATATTTTATTTGCTAACTATTTGACCAAAATTTATGTAAAATGATGTAAAAGTATTTTAAGTAAACTTGTCGCTCAAACTATGTGTGATATATTGATTTTGTGAAATTACAAGTTCTACTTGTTTTATAATTAGAAATATTGACTTTTGTGAAAATTATAAGTTTGACTTGTTTTTTAAACTAGAAATATTGATTTTTGTGAAATTATAAGTTTTATTTGTTTTACAACTAGAATGTTGATTTTTGCAAACCTAATAAGTTTACTTATTTTTCTAAACTTGAAATATTGATTTTTGGTGAATCTGTAGAATTTTGGAAACTTGTCCAAATGATGCAATTTTAACTTGAATTTTAATTAGAATATTTGTTTTTTTTTGAAGAGAATAAAGTTTTATTTATTGTAAAGTTGAAAATGTTGATTTTAGGAACTTATTTAAAGAGAAATACATTTTAGTAGCTACTTGTGGAAAATATTACTTTGGAGACTATTGATAGAATATTAAGTTATTAGTGTGAATTTAGCGAGCTATTAAAAATAAAGTTATAAATAAAATTTAATGTGTAAAAATTTAATAATGAATGTATAAAGACGTAAAGGTTAATATATAATTTAGAATTTTATTAAATAAAAGAGGTTATCGCCTTAGTTGATCAAAGTCAAAGTCAATGTCAAATTATAGTAATATAAATGTGATGTACTTGTGTGAATGAATATTAATTGAATGACCCTGATAGTAAGGTAATGTCGAACCATGGACCGGCATGTAAAATCCTGGCGCTCGTGTTGGCCGGCACGTAAAATGCGGTGTAGACAGGGGGTTAGCTGCCTAACTTGTAGAGCTCGAGCATAAATTGTATTGGAGGGGTGACGACTCCCACCACAGTTAGGGTTTAGGACTACGGTCCTCACCTAACCATACCCTTACATATATCATGTGTCATATTGATGTGCTTGTTAATCAGTGATAAACTTGATTAGTGTTCATGCTGTGATGCATGGTACGGTTATGAGTATTAACCAAATGAACTTACTTAAGCGTTAAGATTACCGAATTGTATAAGTGGTTGTAACGTACTTCTGTCAGGATTGAGAATGGTATCTTAATGACTTAAAAGTATGGAACAGAAAAAGAATATGGTAAAAGTGTACGGTGATGTCAATTAATTATAAGTTCGTACTTAAATTAAAATTTTGTAAATGTAGCGTATAATTTTCGTATTTTGAGCTGGATAGGAAGTTATGCTCGACGTTAAGTGCTGACCGATTCAATCGGTTATCATCCGTATTATGGATGGCAGCATTTTGTAGGATTTAGTTCAGGTTCCGATCCAGGCCACAACAATTACTATTTTATCGAGAACTTAGCTGTTTTTTGTATCTTTATTGATAACTTGATGATGATGTATTTTTTCTATTTTTAGCAAACAATATTTCTTATCAAATGTAGTATTTACTTTTGTTTTAAACAGTTTCAGTTTTTATGATTTAAAGTTTTTAACAGTTTGGCATTTTGAGACTTCCGCAATATTCTTGTATTAAACATTATTATTAAATGTTAATTATGTATCGAGATTGTCACTCCTGTTACAGTATCAGACAAAGATTTCTTCCTCTAATTTTCCTTTTCTTGGTTTTTATACCTTCTGTCTTTCCTTCATTTTTTTCCATGGCTACTTCTTCTTCTTCAATTGAACTTACCCTCTGAATTTTAGGGCGACTCTATTTTGTGTGCAGCTTATTTAATTAATCGTCTTCCTTTATCTGTCCTTGGTAATCAGTCCCCCTACGAAAAGTTATTTGGTCATGCCCATGATAATTCATACCTTAAAACATATGGCTGTTTATGTTATGTTTCTACTACTGTAAAGCAAGGAAGAAAAAAAATTTGATCCTAGAGCTGAACCTTGTGTTTTTATAGGATATCCTTATGCACAAAAAGGGTACAAAGTTTACAATATTCAAAGTAAATGTGTTGTTGTTTCTAGAGATGTGTATTTTCAAGAAAAGCACTTTCCCTATCACAACATTAAATGCTTTTCATCTCCATTTTTCACCTTTTACTTACCTATCTCCACTAACTCTCCTTTTACCTCTATGAACTCACATTTACCCCCTGAACATTCACACTATACCAATGACTTGCCTTTTGCTTTACCTACTTGTGAAAATGACAATACTACCTCCTCCCACGTAGATGCCACCCACCCCACTACTTTAAATGCTCTTCCTGACACATCTTCACACACTCCACTTACCTATCCTATGCCACATCAAACTGACCTTCATAGCCTCATGGCACGCACCCCACCTTTTCAAATATTGATCCTCATCTTGCAAGTTGTCCTAATGACACACATCCAATTGCTTCTTCACGTGATGTTTTACCCTCCACTT
>NC_080060.1:8531454-8616454 GCF_026212465.1 Amaranthus tricolor | reverse complement strand
GAGTTGTCGTCGTCCTTCCCTCCCTAAACCCTGTTCATGGTTTTTTATGGGCGAAATATACTGGGTACGATGATGATGAATAATAACGACTTACAATCTTAATATAACCAATTATAACTTAGAGTGATCACACATAATCTTAAAATAATCACTTATAATCTTAAAATTGATCAATTAGAAAAATTAATTAATTATATACGTCCGTCTCACTATGAGACAATTTCATATCATGCTTCCTATGAAAAATAAAATTCACAAATTCTTGTGAGAGACAATCTCTTTGAAAGACATCTTTAATTGGGTCGGCCCATTATATATTTTGTAAAATATTGTAAGTAGACATTAAAAATAATGTGATGTAAGTAAACATTTAAGATATTGAAAGTAGACATTAAAGATATGGAATATAAACATTAAGGATAATGTAAGTAAACATTAAAAATACGATAAGTATTAATGAGTTGGATTTAAGATAAAATTAGGATCCTACATGAGTTTAGAATACGTGTCTTCAAAAGATAGTCTCTCAAAAAGACTAGCCCAATAAAATTTGGACCTTAGGACCTTACATTAGAAAGGCAAAGGAAAAGCCACGAAGCTTATGCATAGATGAGAAAAAACAGTCCACATATATACCAAGTTGCAAGAATCGATAACTAATTTATCCACATCCTCATTATTTCTAGTGCTCTCCAATTTACATGCTCTCTACACTCTAACCTCACATTTCTTTTCTTCTTCTCCTTCATATAGTACTTCAACCCAAAATTCCAGAGTGAGGAGAACACTAGAGTAGAGAAAAAATGGCTGCAGAATCAATCAGAATTACAGGAACACTTGAACCCATTTGCAATATTAATAATGGGTCTCAAAAGAAGCTATTTTCTCTCTCCTCCTCCTACAAAAATCGTCGCCATCGTCTCAATGTTTCTTCTTCTCTTTCTGATTTTTTTGGTGGTGTTCGGATTAGTAGGTGCAGTTCTGGAAACGTTTCTTCTTTACAGCATCAGAGGAAGAATAAGTTCTCTGTTTTTGCCATGGCTGCTGATGGTAATATGAAAAGCTCACTTCTTTTTATTAGTATTGATTTTTTTTTCTTGTTTTTTGTTATGTGTGTGTTTTTTTATTGGGGTTTTAAGGTTTCCAATTTGGTTCAATTGTTTGATAATTGAGACGTTTTTGTAGGTTAATTTGAGTCATGTTTGGATAAATGATTATATCTGAAGTTCAATTGAGCTAGTTGCTGCTGTTTTCTTAAATTATTTGATGTGAAAGACAAGAGAATGATGGAAGAAATTTATGATTGTTTATTTAGTTGAATTAAATAATTATTGAGGCATTTTTGTGGGTAAATTTGAGTCATGTTTGGATAAATTTTCAAATTTGTGGTTCAATTGACCTAATGGTTGCTGATTACTTCAAGTACTTATTGAGAAGAACATGAGAATTATGGAAGAAATTGGTTTGAACTTTGGCAGTATACTGGTACTAGAATGATATTCAATTCTTTTGCTTAGGTTTCAATTCGTAAACCATGATAGTATTTGATTAATAGTGCTCAGAATGTTGAAATTCTTGGACTTTATTTGAGTTTGGCAATTGGCATTATTTGCACCTGAAATCTAACTTTGAACTACTTCACATTGGGGCAGGTTACTGTTTTACATAGAAAACTACAGATTTTTAGTTGTAAATATTTTAGTGAAAACTGTAATAATGGCAATTGCCTTGCAATTATAGCTTACAATTAAGAATATATAAGAGAAGACAACAATATGTGATGTATATGGCAATCACTTGAACCTGTAATAATGGCCATTGCTTCTGTTTTGAACAATGTTTGAAACAGTTGATTTGAACATAATGATTTTAATGTAGAGTTAAGCTCACACGTTTTCTTTGTTGGAAAATAACTCACATGTGATCCCATGTTGAAGAATTAGAGAGATGTTGACTAACATATATACTTGATGGGCTATTCCTCCTTATACCAATTGGTTTTAAGATGGAACCTCATTGTGTTTACGTGCAGTCAACTCTCCTCTTATGCGGGTCTTGTTGTGTACAAGTCCGTTAACAAATTTATCATACTTCGGGCTATTTGGTCCCAGAAAAATGAATTGTTAAGAAGGTGATGTTTTCTTGAAAATGAGAATTTCAATCTTTATCATATAGAAGTGAGTTCTAGTTCTGTTGCTTATCAAGAATTTATGGTGCCCCTATCTGTCTTCTTTCATATTTGCTGAACCAGAAAATTTTTTTGTATTTTTTCCAGAGGGTAAGCGGCAAGTTCCATTAAAAGATTATCGAAACATCGGTATTATGGCTCATATTGATGCTGGGAAGACCACCACTACTGAAAGGGTTCTGTATTACACAGGCCGAAACTATAAGATTGGTGAAGTGCATGAGGGAACCGCAACTATGGACTGGATGGAGCAAGAACAAGAAAGAGGAATTACAATCACTTCTGCAGCTACTACAACGTACTGGAACAAGCATCGTATCAATATTATTGATACTCCTGGCCATGTTGATTTCACATTAGAGGTTGAACGGGCTCTTAGGGTGTTGGATGGTGCTATATGCTTGTTTGATAGTGTCGCTGGGGTGGAGCCACAGTCTGAAACAGTTTGGAGACAAGCTGATAAATATGGAGTGCCCCGTATATGTTTTGTTAATAAGATGGATCGTCTTGGTGCAAACTTCTTCAGGACAAGAGATATGATAGTCACCAACTTGGGTGCGAAACCTCTTGTACTTCAGTTGCCTATTGGTGCTGAAGACAGTTTCAAGGGAGTCATTGATCTTGTGACGATGAAGGCTATAGTTTGGTCAGGAGAGGAATTGGGTGCAAAATTCAGTTACGAGGATATTCCTGCCGATCTTCAGGAATTGGCAGCAGATTATCGGGCACAACTGTTAGAAACCATTGTAGAATTAGATGATGAGGTTATGGAGAGCTACTTGGAAGGTGATGAGCCCGATGAGGCAACAATTAAGAAACTTATCAGGAACGGAACCATCTCGGCCAGCTTTGTTCCTGTAATGTGTGGGTCAGCCTTCAAAAACAAAGGTGTTCAGCCTTTGCTTGATGCAGTAGTAGATTATCTACCTTCACCTCTTGACTTGCCCGCAATGAAGGGCTCTGATCCTGAAAATCCCGAATCGGTAATTGAGAGGGAGGCAAGTGATGATGCCCCGTTTGCTGGCTTGGCTTTCAAGATCATGAGTGATCCATTTGTGGGTTCTCTTACGTTTGTCAGAGTCTATTCCGGTAAATTGGCAGCAGGGTCTTATGTATTGAATTCAAACAAGGGAAAGAAAGAAAGAATTGGTAGGCTTTTGGAAATGCATGCCAACAGCAGAGAAGACGTTAAGGTTGCAGTAACTGGGGATATTATCGCTCTTGCTGGACTGAAAGACACCATCACGGGTGAAACACTCTGTGACCCAGAAAAGCCTGTTGTGCTTGAGCGCATGGACTTTCCTGATCCTGTCATTAAGGTGGCTATTGAACCTAAGACTAAAGCTGATATCGACAAAATGGCTACTGGTCTGATAAAGCTTGCACAAGAAGATCCATCTTTTCACTTTTCTCGTGATGAAGAAATCAACCAGACAATCATTGAAGGCATGGGAGAGTTACATCTTGAGATTATTGTGGATCGGCTCAAAAGAGAATTTAAGGTCTGTTATCTTCTTTTTGGCTTTAATAACTATATCTACATACTCTCTTTACTTGATATGTATTCTTTCCCTATTTGAATCTTTCGGTGCATTAGCTGTTACTTCCACATTATTGTTGTGCGCTATGTGTTTGCATGTAGCTAGATTGCAGAATTGATGGTTTTCTTGTAACACCATATACTGATTTTTTTATTTATTTTTTTTTGAGTGGCACCATATACTGATTTAAATGCACTGTTTTTTAGCTTTTCAATGTCTACTATGCTCTCTCACTTTTGTGCAGTGTTGCTGTTTCCGCCATATTATAGATTTAGGTTATCTTCGCCTTAACAACCATTTTTGCTCTTATTAGCTTTCAATGGACGTTATGGTTCTTGCCTGTGTTTTTTGAACTTATTCGCATTGATGTAAACCTATTGTGTTATCGGGTCATATATAAACCTGTTATATAAACAGGTTGAAAACCCCATGATCCATACCTAACTCGTTTAGTTAATTGGGTCGAAAATCACAACCTTGACGTGATCTGTAACAGATCAGGTCGACTTGATTTCGACCCACTTAGCCCGTTTAGAATTTTTTTATTTTCAATTAATGGTTTTTAAGATTGACAACATCTTATTTTTCAGGCCACAATTTTAAACTTTTCATTTATGAGTTGTTTATTTTGTATATACTATGAAAAATAGAAATATATTAAGGGAATTAAGTTCAGGTTATGCTTATTTTTTCACTCGGAATAACTCGTTTAATTAAATGAATTATACAGTTTTGTTTCAGGTTTAAATTGACCTAAACTTAACCTATTTAATAATAAACAAATGAGGTTGAATCTACCTATATAATTAATTGGGTCAAACGTCTCAAACCCAAACCCATTGAACACAATGAGCCTAAATTGAACTTTATCTTTAAGGTGAAATGAATGAAGCATTTGTTGACGCTCATGACCTGAATTTTTGATCTGTCTATTCATACAGGTTGAGGCCAATGTTGGTGCACCACAAGTTAACTATCGTGAAAGTATTTCTAGGTCATCAGAAGTCAAGTACGTCCACAAGAAACAGTCTGGGGGATCAGGACAGTTTGCAGATATTACAGTACGGTTTGAACCGCTGGAGGCTGGTAGTGGATACGAGTTTGTCAGCGAAATTAAGGGAGGTGCTGTGCCTAAGGAATACATCCCTGGAGTAATGAAGGGACTAGAAGAGTGCATGAGCAATGGTGTGCTTGCGGGATTTCCTGTGGTCGATGTGCGGGCTGTCTTAGTGGACGGTTCATACCACGATGTTGACTCAAGTGTCTTAGCTTTCCAGCTGGCTGCCAGAGGAGCTTTCCGAGAGGGTATGAGAAAGGCTGCTCCAAGGATGTTGGAACCAATAATGAAGGTTGAAGTAGTTACACCCGAAGAACACTTGGGAGATGTTATAGGTGACCTCAACTCTAGGAGAGGGCAAATCAACAGCTTCGGTGATAAGCCCGGTGGTCTAAAGGTATGTTTTCCTTGTTACTATCTAACTTTACTTGTTATTAAACGACCTACAGTGAAAATGCCAATGAAAAAGGTAAAGGTAAAGGACCATCCCAGTATCCTGCACAAGGCAGGGTCAGGGTGGGGTTTTTTTTCCTGAAAGAGGTGGACAAACCATACTTGTATCCCTCAAGGAGGGAGTAAAGAGGATGCGCGTAGTCAAAAAACTCCCCAGTTGATGCCTGCGCCCTGTAGGATCGAACCCCAGACCTTCTGCTTTACATGCATATCGTGTTATGATTACGTAATTTCGCAAATGTGCAGGTGGTTGATGCTCTTGTTCCCCTGGCCGAGATGTTCCAATACGTCAGTACACTACGAGGCATGACTAAGGGCCGTGCATCCTACACGATGCAGCTAGCCAAATTCGATGTTGTCCCACAGCATATCCAGAACCAACTCGCTTCGAAGGAAGAAGCTGTTTCTGCTTAGAATACTGGCCCATCTTCAAGGTCCTAGCAACCATAAGATTTTGCTGAAATTTTGCATAATATTGATTTGATTGATATATTCAGGACTTATGTTTTGGTGTCAAATTTTGTACAGAATCATTTGACATAAAGATTCTTAATTAATGTAGCTGAAAAACTCAGTTATATATTTTGTCAGAGTTGAAGGAATTTATTGCAAGAATTATCAAGTCTGTAATCATTGTTTTAGTTTTCTGGGTATCCACTGCTACTCCTGATGATATAATGTGTTCAAGGTAGCCAATATACGAACCCCAGATTCGCACTTTTTAGAAGTCGGAAACTCTTATAAAACTCGCATGAACGCCAAGTGGGACCGTGTAAATAAAAAAGACTGTTATTTTTCGCTATCTTTAATATTGTGTTGTTAATTTTTTTGAATTTTTTGCCCTTGCTGTTTATTTTGCTAACATAAACTCTCAATTCATTCAATTAATTATTTAAATAATTGATCTCATTAATTATTTGATCTTATTACACCAAAAAAAATTATAATATTATTAGTAACTTGAAAAATTTTATTTTAAATAATTAAAAACAGCTCTACTAATTTTGTTTTAATTAAAAAATGAAAAAATGACAAGTCCCACCCGTTGTGCGGCTCGCCTATTTTTCCTTATTAAACTAAAACAAAATCAATCGATCAACAATTTAGATTTATGCTTACGTTAATTAAGATAAAATTAATCTTTTTTATACTTCAAAAGAAATTGATTGTTTGACATTTTAAATTTGTCTACTTTGCGCTTACGTAAATCAAAACGAAATTAATCAATTGACATTTAAATTTGTGTCTACGTTGCGTTTGTGTTAATTAGAATGTCATTGATATTTTTTATTTATTTTTGGCATTAAAAATAAATTAATCGATCGACATCTTAAATTTGTGTCTATGTTGCATTTATATTAAATGTAACTAATAAAAACCGAAACCCATATGTATTATGCTTACTTTAAAAAAGCATCGAGTCTGTGAGATTATAGAGACAAGTAAATTGAAAGAGTTTTTAAGAGGGAGGTGCAAAATTGGAAAATTTATATAGAAAAGAGATCGCACATTGAAAAAGTAGAAGTGTTTAAAATTGGATACTAAATCGATTTGAATTTGGAAATCTGATTTTTCGGATGGTAAAATTCATGATCTTGTTTCAATTCGGATAAATTGAATATTCGGAATCTAGATTACTAAATATTCGGTTGATTTCGAATCGAATATTGAATATCGAATATTCGATTTTTTAAAAATATTTGGGTTTTTTATATATATTTTTGTTTGATTTTTTACTTTTGTACATACAAATATTTAAGTCAACTCCTCTTTCTTTCTTTAATCAAAATTATTTTATATAGTTTGAACTAATTATTTTTGCTGGTAATTAATTGAAAATTGATAAGATATGCAAGTTAGTTGTACTTAAGCATAGTAAATAATAACATATGTGGTATCTGATATCCTAAAAATACTTTTTCTTAAAAAATAAAATAAATATGAAAAATCGGACATTTCAAAACCTGATTTCACAAAACTTCCAATCCAGATTGGGGTTTGGCATTCGATTTTAAAATCGTATATCCGATTCGATCTATTATTTTTTCAAAAAAAAAAAAAATTCTAGTTTTATGAAAATATCTGAATTTTGAAATCAGATATTGAATAATTGAAATTGGATAATTATGCACACCTATAAAGAAAAGATAACGATAAATGTGAAATCATAAAAATCAATAATATATTAAAATTATGATGAACAAATTTAATTTTTTATTTAAAAGGATAAACAAATTTAATTATATATACAATTTAATATATAAATAAAATGATATTTTAAAAAACAACAAATAAAACGTTGATAAATGAAAACCTAAAATTAGAGTAATAACTAATACTTCCTCCAATTCACTACTAGTGTTTTATAACGATTCTACACAAATATTAAGATATTAAGAAAAAAGTCATGGGACTATATAAGTGTAGTGAGTATTGAGTAGGTATAAATAGGCAAAAGTAAACCAAAAAGGAACTTTAACAAGAGTAAAACAAAAAATAAAAAATAAAAAATTATTACTAGTAAATGAGACATAAATAGCGAACTATCTTCTATTCAGCGAACAAATAAATTGAATTAAAAACATGTTAAGTAGGAGTAATATCTTACTTTCCACTTTCCAGTGCCAGTTTCCACGCCTGCTCTCCTCCCCTATATCAATTTAGGTTCCTTTTTTAAATTAGAAAAATTGAATATTTGTTCTTGTCCACAAAACCAGGAAATTTTCGAAAAAAGTTTTCTTCGAAGCTGAAAATGGTGATAGAACAATCAATTTTGTTGGTAATTAGAGCTTCATCACCTCATTTCTTGAACAATTCTGATAACTGTTTCCGCTTCTTTTTTCTCTGCTCATTTTCGTTCTACTTTCCATTGCAGCAGCTGCGTTTTCCGAGGATTCTCTTTCTTCTTCGTCTTCTTCTGGTATAATTAGTTTCTTTCAATTTGCAGTTAATTTTGTTTAGGTTTTAAATTTGTAATTGTTATTTTGATTTTTGATGATGATTGTGGGTTGAGATGGGAAAAAATGAATATGCGCTCTTCTTACTTGTGATAATTAATGATATGAAAGATCATACGTTTTAGCTTCATCAAAATGATTTTCTTTACAAATTGGAAAGAAAAACATCAGGTAAGCATAGGTTTGCAAATTCATTTATGAGACTAATATCACCCAATTCAAACTCCTAATTCTAGATGTTTGCCTTCAAACAAGGCCAAGGTATAGAAAGCCAATGGACAATGTAGGATTAAATGGTGGATATTAAAAGAGGATAATGCTAAACTTTTGCCCGAGAAAGTAGTTGAAGAAGCAGATTGAGAGATGGCTTTGGATGTAGAGGTACGAAGATGCCTAGGGTCTAGAAGCGGATCTGAAAAAAAAAAAAAAAAGTTACGCCACTTGTAGTTGCTGGGGCTTGAACCATAGATAAAAAATAACTATTCAACCACTCAACCAACTCAGCCTCATACACTTAAATATTTCTACTATTTGTTTTCCAAATTTAAGTGACGTCACTTGACTACTGTGACACCCCTTCCCTTTGCCACTGCTAGTAGAGCTGTTCAAAAAAATCCGACCCGATTGAGGTGACCCACAACATAAATGGCGGGACAATTCCTTAAAAAATTGTAACTACGGGTCGGGTCATGGGCCAAAGTTTTAAAGGAAACAGGTACCTAGTGACCCGCTTAAAAAAACTTGGTAATCTCTATTTATATTCAATAATTTGGGTATATAATCACACCCTGGAAGCTACAGCCTAGAGGATATAAGAATGACCGGCAATGTCCTTTGTAATCTCTATTTATATTCAATTTGAATCAAAATGACCTTGGATTGAAAATTTTGGATAATTAAGTCAAAATACTGCAACCATATGGAATACAATTATCTACATTATATGTTGACTAGAAAAAGCCATTGACAACAACAATGCCAAAATAGAAGTCATTTATATGATCAAAACAGATCAACACAAGATATGATCATTGACAACAACAATGCCAAAACTTGAGGTCGTGTCTATGAACTAAAATAAATCAACACGAGATATTATCATTGACAACAACAATGCCAAAACTTGAGGTCGTCTACATGAATCAAAACAAATCAACACGAGATATTAACATCGACAACAAGAATGCCAAAACTTGAGGTCGTCTATATGAATCAAAACAAATCAATACAAGATATTATCATCAACAACAAGAATGCCAAAACTTGAGGTCGCCTATATGAATCAAAACAAATCAACACGAGATATGTTTGCTAATAGAAATTATACTTCCTTTATTTAATACTAGTGACATAATACTTATCACATCTTTTAAGCAGGAACATAAAAAACCTATTGAATAAGCATAATGTAAACAATTTTCAACTATATGAACAACAAGAATGTATCAATTATCATTGAATTAAAATTAATTAAATTTAGCTTTAACCCATTTGAAAAGACATAAAATTTTCATTGGACCCTTCCTAAAAATTACCATTACAAACAATGTGAACAATGTGTATAAAACTACAAATACTATTAATACATCAAACTAAAAACATAATTAAATAAATAATCAAGAAACTTACCAACTTTAGCTTCATCAAAATCAAGAATCTTTAGTAAAGGATAACGAAATAAATATACCAACCTTGAACTGGCCTTGAACCGCTCCTATGGAAGCACTTCGTCTAGTGTGATAAATGATAGAGTACTATAGGGCTAGAAAAAAAAAGATTGCATGTAATTTTATTGACTTAATAAAAGAATACGACAAAATACCAAGAAAGTATTTTAGTGGGCAATGACAAAGAAGGGTATTTTCAAGAAATACATTAATATAGTGTAAATAGTTAGGACATGTGGAGGGGTAATGAATGATTAATAAATCACAATTGACCTTTATCAATTCACGGCTTAGCCCTAAGCCCGTTTCTTTTTGCAGCAGTTCTGGATGAGATAACTTGATTGATACAAGTAGATGTGTCTTGGTTCATGTTGTTTGTCGATGATATTATTTCTGTAGCTGAGACTAGGGAGTGAGTAATGCTAAGTTAGAATGCTGAAAACAAGAGTAGGAGTCACAAGGTTTCAATTTAATTCGGAGTAAGTCAGAGTGTATGGGGTGTAACCTAGCTACTTCATCATCTT
Source organism: Amaranthus tricolor (assembly GCF_026212465.1). Taxonomy (NCBI): domain Eukaryota; kingdom Viridiplantae; phylum Streptophyta; class Magnoliopsida; order Caryophyllales; family Amaranthaceae; genus Amaranthus; species Amaranthus tricolor. Next base: position 8,606,067 of record NC_080060.1, on the reverse strand, counting down.
CTTGGTAATGTTCCGAGTGCTAAGGTAACCAAAAACTATATTAATAATGGTGAATTCACCATTGCACATTCTTCAAAACACTGATTGAATTTATCGAAGCTATTACTTACACTCAACTTTTCTAGTTAACGGGTAGTATAAGAAAATCATCAACACACTTGTACAAATCTTTAAGACTACTAAGTTTTTCTGTCAAGGAAGAACTAAGAAGCATAGGCAGCTTAAGAAGATCTCAATATGCATAAGTGCTCATCAAATTGATAAACAATTGGGTGAGCATTTGATTGTAAATTTGAGGAACAAGTGTTGTAAGATTATTAAGATGCCATTTTCAGCTCTCTTGCTGTAGAAAAGCCAAAGAAAAAAGTTGAATGTCAATACAAATTTTGGTGAGATGACTTTGCTGTAATTTTCATATGTTATGTTGTATATTGTCTCTTCTAACCCAACTTGCTAGCTATTTTAGCAGGAAGTATGCTCAGATCATAGATTTCAGATTGAGATGTTATATGCTGCTCCTTGTAGCTACATCAAGATCCTAAGTAGTTGCACATGCACAAGCGGAAATGACACATTTTATAAGTAGGTTAGCTATAACTTATACCTCTCATTGTTAGTAAAATAATAAAGAATTTGATTTGAAAATAATTAGAAAACTAAATAGTTGCATGTATGATCAAACAACAAGGCAAGAGCTGAACTGTAGGAAACCATGCAAAATTATGCAAACCTTTTATTTATATTTAATTACTGGCTGCTACCTTCCAGAAGATAAGTGGAATATAAGCAAGTATATAACATATAATAAGTATGTTTTAAAAATTAGTATTCAGCTTACGGCTGTGTTGTCAGATGGAACATATTGAAGAAACTTCATCCTGTTTTTCACCTAGCTCCGTAAAACTTTATCTTAAGCATTACTATTTTGTAAATTTTAAAATTTTTAATTTTAGAAATCAGAAAATTGCTTAAGGATTGAACCAGAAACATAATAATCTGTCATTTTGTTGCTTATTGTAAACTACTCTAGTAGTCAGCTTTTATGTCCCTTATTGTTCCAAGTATTTAAGAAATTAAGGAGTATAGTATTAGATAGTAGAATGTAGGCAAGGACATAAATTAGAGAAAATTGTATATTCATTTGTATAGAACTTCCATTTACAGATCAAAAATTTATTTACAATATTGAACATTTTTCCTAGTTACTGACCACATTCAGTAGAGTTGCTCTGGTCTTGACCAAATGCCTAAACAACCATTCTAAATCCTGTTCAATAACTTGAATTTCAGACTCTAATTTGATAAGTTGTGACAATTCAACAGTAGAATCAATTGCATCAAATGCACTGATGGATTTTGTTTCCTTCTGAGCTTTGTTGGCGTGCACAAGTTTAGAGAAAGACCAGTTACTTTTTTGTGATCCACCAATGTATGACAACAATGACTTGAGGGCATCAACTGTCACTAATTGAACATCTTTCAACTTGCTTTCTGTAGCATTAGCTTCATTAATCTTGGCTACTTCCTGAATGTCTTTCAAGCACTTCTTTACTACCTTCTTAACTATTTTTCGGGTTTTAATGTACTCGGAAAATTCATTGGTAAAGTTAAGTCCACCATTGTATCTTCTTTGGAGAACTGATTGTATGTCAAGAAGTCGTTCCTTTGATTGTACCAAGACATCCAGAGATGTGGCACAAATATCGATCAATCTTAGAAATCCATCCAAAACCTCATCAACACCTTTTTGGCTTTGAGATTGAGGGAGCTGGAGAAACTCATCAACACACTTGTATAAATCTTTAAGGCCAGTAAGTTTGTTGGTCATCGATGAACTTGAGGCACCTTGAGATGACCTTAATCTACATAATTGATCGTTTAAATGATCAGCAACCGGGTGAGAATTTGAGGGAAAACTGAAAGATCGAGTGTGGTAAGATGCCATTTCTAGTTCTTTTTCTTAGTTTTGTTTAAAGGTGAAGAACCTTTTGTGAAATAAAGTTTTGGTATTTTGAGGAATGAATTCTACTTTCTCCTTTTGCATCTATATATATCAAAGTTAGAGAAGACAAAAGGAATCTTAGAATAAATGAGGTATCACATGGTTTCATTTTTTCTATTAAGGTCTTCGTCTTGGATGTTTATTGTTGTCTCTTGATACACAATTTGCCAGCCAATTCACCAACTGATAATTGTATAATTCATTTATATATTATATTAATTAGATAAAATATAATAATGACTTGCTGCGCTTAGACAATATTTGATATCATGATCCTGAAATTACGTTATACACATGGAAATGATGTGGTTTTTAATTTCTTGAATGATGTACTGCAGGATTGTTCATTATTTTGCTAACAATGCACATAAGTTCAGCTAGAACCTTTCTTTATTCTTATCCTATCTTTGAGATTATCTGTGAAAATATTAAGGGATAATTATGCCCGAAGCAGTCTACTTGATTCTACAGATTAGGCAAGTGCTTGGCTATAGGGCACCATGTAATATTCGCGCATGCATGCATTTACTAATACTGAATTTCCTGGACATATTGCAGACATTTGGAATCCAAACAGCTAATTAGTCATCATTCAAGAGATGATTCAACGCCTTCACATGGAGTCATTCTGATAAGTGATAATCACCTTCCAATTCAACCAACTTTCTTAACAGGTAATTATTCAACTTATTCTTTTTTTATTATTTCACTTCATTAATTCTCAAGGAATTTTTTTTCCCAATTTTAACATTTGGAGTGCTGTTTGTACTCGCTAAAAACTTAATGTAATTTATTTTTTTAGCCTTATAGTTACTGCATTATTGAAAGGATGAACATGCAAATATGTAGACAAGAACAAAAATTGTGGAAAATTGTATGTTTGATTTCGTATAACTTTCATGTACAGATAAAAAATTTGTACAGTCACTAGAGCTACTTTCACCTAGTTACTAAGGATATTCAAAAGAGTCGTCCTTGTCTTAACAAGATGCCTAAACAAGCATTCCAAAACTTGATCAATTTCATCAATGTTTGACTCTAATTTTACTAATTGTGACATATCAACTGTTGCATCAATTGCATCAAATTCACTAACTGCTGTTTCTTTCTCAGATTTTTGACTTCTCACAAATTTAGAGAAAGTCCAGCTACTTCTCTGTGATCCACCAATGTACGAAAACAATGACTTGAAGATGTTAACTGTAATTGCTTGCAGATCTTTCAATGTTGCCTCAATTGGATTGGCCTCATTAGTCTTGACAACGTCCTGAGTGCCTTTTAAGCACTCTTTGATCGCCTTCTTGATTGTCTTTCTGGCTTTTAGGTATTCAGAGACTTGATTCGATACATTAAGTTTACTGCTACACCTTCTGCGAAGAACTGATTGTATATCTTGAAGCCTTTCCTTTGATTGTACCAAGACATCTCTCGATGTGGAACAAATGTCGAGGAGTCTTAGAGATCCATCCAAAACCTCATCAACCCAACTGCCAGATTGAGTTTTCTGATTAACAGGTAGTTGAAGAAACTCTTCAACACACTTGTACAAATCATTAAGGTCGGTAAGTTTATTTGTCAATGATGAAGTAGAAGCAGCTTGAGAAGACCTCACTCTGCACAATTGTTCTTCTACCTGATCAGCAACTGGGTGAGATTTTGATGGAAAACTTAAAGATCGAGTGTGGTAAGAGGCCATTTTTTCAATGTTGTTTGTTAGTTTGTATGAAGGAAGAGAGCTTTGAAATACAAGTTTTGGTTTCAACGCCAATTTCATTCTTTCCTTACTCTATATATATCAAACTAAGAGAAGACAGGAGGAATCTAAAAAATAAATGAAAAGTAACATGATTTTGTTTATTATATTGAGGTCTTCCTTGGGCTTGTTTCCTCTTCAGAAACTTGCCAGCTAGCCTACTGGTGAATGATTCTATTATATCTTCGTCTTACGCGATGTTTGTTCTGTGTTTATCATTAGCCAACCTATCCAGCTAACGTATTTCTTGCATATCTCTTACTTCAATGAAAATCATTTTTTTTATATTGCTCAGCAACCACATACTGAACCATGATCCAGAAAAGGTGGTGTGTACACAAGTTCTATTGACAAGAAAAGTCTCAAGGCAGGAATGCTCAATGATTTGACAACGATGCACACGAGTAGAATTGAATTCTGGCTATAATATTATAATTCTGAGAATTTTCGGCATGATCCTAGAGTGTAGGTAAGTGCATTCATGGAAACAGCAAACCATGATCCACTTTTCTTGTGCCAAAATGTCGGGAGTTCCTATGGACAAACGTAATCTTGACAGACTAGCTGTAGTGACTATGTGGTTATTTTGAAAAGCTATTTATATTTTCCAAAACTTGATCAATGTTCTGAACTTCAGCTTTAGGTTTCACCAATTGTGGAAAAGAGCTAGCATTGCCAATGCTAATCTAACAACATAATGTAAGTTTTGGATATTGTGTGGAAAGTGGAGACGCCCATCATCTTGTGGCAATGCCGAGAGTTTGGCGATGGGAATTCGTATACTACCTGGTTAGTGACAGTTCGGTAACACTCTAGTCTCAGAGATTTAGGAACGGGATCAAGTTCTTTGGTGCCGAATGAGAAGTACAGTGTGATTCAGGGCAAGGGTTTCTTTTGGCACTCTGCTGGTGCTGAATGAGAAATGGAAGGTTACCTGATACCCATTCAGGAGAAAATTGAGTTTGGACGAGGTGCTGAAGATTCCCAGATCGACAATTGATATTGGTTGAGTTTTCTTCTACTTCCTAAATAATATTTGATCAATTCTATTTCCTAGTGTGTTTAATTATCAAACATGTACATGAATGTGAATCAATTGGAGCCTGAAGTTGATATGTAAGTGTAATTTGTAGAAAAATAGAGATTATTTAGGAAGAAGAATTGATCAATATTTAGACTTATTCTAGCTTAACCTTTATCCCTAATTTGAGGGATTTCTATTTGGTTAATTTTTTAACTTGTAATCCTTATGAAAAAGAATAAGAGTTGAGGACTAAAAGCGCTAACGGCCCGTTTGGTAGGTGTTATTAAACAGTGATAATGAGAATGAAAATTGGAGTAATTTTGATTGAAAAATCTCTTGCTACTTTAATGGTCATGCTTGTCCAATTTAGATCATCTCATTTTCTTTTCATTTCAATGCATTGCTATTGGGAGAGGGGAAATTTGGTAGTAATGAAAATTTATAAGCAAAAAAAATATTTTTATTATCGAAGTTTTATTACCATGGGAATAATATGAAACTTTTGATGAAATTTTATACTATAAATCATTCTCATTACCACCATTTAGTACTACTAACCTAACAGGTCGTTAAAGAATTTTGTATTAATGCGTTAATTGATCAAAAATATTTATTAATAAATAAGATGGTTGAAATTTGTGATTTTAACTGGCTTATGAGAGTCTTAGTGATGGCTTAGCAAAGACTGTCTCTGCGTTGATTCATGCATCTAGGAAAACCTGTTAGTGTGGGGACTGGTGCTGGTGTTGGTTCTGCTCATGTGATTGCTCTTAGGAGAGATCATTCTATTGTCCCTTGCTATAAAAGTTTTTTTTGCCTCAACATTGCAAAAATAAAACCAGGTGCAAGTCTCTATTTTTAGGTTTAAAGTACAATATTTACCTTATAAGATGAATTGTTTTTTTTAAACTTACATAAATTCTAAATTGGTTCTCTTAGGATAAGTGGATAATCTTACAGTTCATCCTTGTATTGGGTGACTTCATACTCCTAGAAGTAGTGGATAACCTTATAATTCATCCTTGTCATAAAGTAGTCGGTTTAAATTGTATTTATTCCAGTTCTAAAAAATCATCAGATTGCTATCTCTCTTCTTAAACTATAAGTTAGCAACCAACAAATTGTATGACAATACAAAATCTAAAATGGACTCTCATTCTGTATTCTTAGTTCTATAACCGAAAACTCCATTAACTTTTTCGTAGCCACTACGACATACCCATATGTGCCCATTTAAATCACCTCTCCAATATAAAGCTTCTCATTTATTGGTATGTTTGCACCATATCATTGAGGTCCTCCCAAAATTTTCATATAATTGATTCCACTATCTCCACTTGTAGTACATAGGCACTTATAATGTTTAAACCTCTTTATCATATACAATTTTCACTCTAATAATCATATTATTCTTTCTATATTCCTCTATGTAAAGTATCAATTCTTCATTCCTTGTCCAAAAAAAATCCAAATACAACATATACTATTATAGGAACTGGGCCACAAAGCCTCAAAACAGTTACAAAAGAACCTCTTAACAAACTCCTAAAACAAAATTTCATAACAAAATGGCTAATTCTTTGATGAGTAAGACACTTACTTTCCTCCAACTGAATTATTTTCCCTACTTTTGTAGGATATAATCGCACTTAAGTCTTCTTTATTAGTTGCTAGTGTGACAATACATGTCACCTAGAGAACCACCTTGTCCTCAAGGTGTGTATTGGAAAGGTCTTCAACATCTTATCATAGTATTCCCACGTTGCTTCAGATTCTGGTCAATCATATAACATAAGAATCTCCCAATTAGAAGGCCCCTTTTGACGAACTTTTGCAAAATGTCTAGTGACTGCCCTTATGGAGAAACATTAAATGCTGCTAATGCCCCTTCAACTTTTTTTATTAATCGTAATACATGAAAAACATAATATATGCAACTGAATTTGAGGCAATTCCATTTTATAAGCAACCTAACCCACACGTTGTAATACCTTATATGGCCCATAAAAAACAAGGAGCAAGCTTTTCATTTAGGTCTAGAGGCCAAATGATGCTGACTATATGGTTGTAACTTCATGAAGACCAAATGTCCTTATGTGAAAGACATCTCTCTTCTACTTTTATCATCATTCAACTTCATTCTATGTTGGGCTTTTATGATGTTAAATTGTAGTTTATCTAGTATTTCATCATGCTCATGTAGAATATGTCCAAACTACCCATTGTAGTTTGTTGATGTCCAAAGCATATCAGATGAGGAAGAGGCTTTCTATATAATTCTCTAAAAGGAGACATCTTTATGGTAAGATGTGGGGAAGCAATTGTAGTAGAATTTTACCCGATAAACCTATTTTGCCCATTCCAATCCCTAGGACGTTATTTGTTATGAAACTTTGTTTTAGGTTTTCTTTGTTAGTTTAATTTATTTTCATTATAGTGTGACACCCTACTACATCCTTAAATGTTCGTTTTCAATATTGTCCTGAACATTATAATTTATATTTCTGTCTTTCACCTACTATCGTTTTGGCCTAATCTCTAACTCATTTTGTCTTTTGTAGACATAAAATGTTAATTTTACTTATTTTCACTGTATCCATAAACTCTATAAACCTACCAATTGTTTTAAATTTTTTTTTCTTAAGTCTTTAATCTAACGGCCTGTTTGGTTAGTGGTACTAAATGGTGGTAATGAGAATGATTTATAGTGTAAAGTTTCATCAAAAGTTCCAAATCATTCCCATGATAATGAAACTTTGATCACAAAAAAGGTTTTGTATGTACAAATTTTCATTACAACCTAATACTACCTCTCCCAATGGTAATGTTTTGGAATGAATTTTATGAAGAAAATGAGATAATCGAAGTTGGACAAGCATGACCATCAAGGTAGCCAAGAGAATTTTCAACTAAAATTACACTAGTTTTTCATTTTCATTACCGTCGTTTATTACCACCTACTAAACGGCTGTAAGATCCTTTTTTTCCCTTAACCTCTTATGCTTAAATCCTATAAACTCTTGCTCATTTGACACACACTCAAACCATATGACACCACACTTAAATCCTATAAATTAGCGTTTGCAGTTCCCGTTATTTTTTCCTGAGCTCCTTTCGTTCTAATTTCCATTGGAGCAGCGGTTTTTTCTGAAGCTTATCTTTCTTCTTTGTTGTCTTCTGGTATAATTCTTTTCTTTCCTGTTTTGCAGTTAATTTTTTTTAGGTTTAAAAATTTATAATTGTTGTTTTGATTTTTGATGATGCTTATGCGTTGAGATTGGAAAATATGATAAATGTGGGCTCTCAATACATTTTAGCTCCTCTAATATAATTTTCTTATCAAAATGAAAAGAAAGATATCAGGTAACCATAAGGATTCAACTTATTTATTGGACTAATGCCGCCCAATACAAACTCCTTATTCTAAATGTTCACCTTCGAGCAAGTCCAAGGTAAAGAAAGCCAAAGAGAAATAGTTTAGAGTAACCAACTCAACCAAAAGCTGATGATTGAGGACTTAAGATATGTTATATACTCTAACAAAATCTAGGATTAAATGGTAAAGATTAAAAGGGGATAATGCTAAGGTTTTTGCTGAGAAAGTTGTTGAAGAAGCAGACTAAGAGATGACTTCGGATGTAAAGGATAGCTGGACAAAGGTGAAAACTTACATGATTTAACTTAGGAGATTTAATGAGAATCAAAGGTAGTTTTGTGGTAAAGAAGAATACAACGTGGTGAAGTGAGTAGGTTAAGGCAGTTATCAAAGAAAGCAAAAAAAATGTTATCTTGCATAAGATTAATGCAAGAATAAGGAAAACTTAACCAATTATAGGGTTATTAGAATCAAGACAATTTAAGTAGCTTGCTAGGAGAAATTAAAGGCTTTTAGAGAAGTGTTTGACAAACTAGATTGTAAATATAGAAAAAAAATATATATGTATACGATGGGAAAGAGGAGGCAAGCGAAAACTAATGACATAGTTCATGAGAAGAACATAAAGGGATGAACTAATTAACGGAGAATACGGAAATGTTGTAAGGGACACAAATAATCACTCCCTTAGATGAAAATAAAGATTTATGCAAAGAATACGATAATTAGAGGTGGACGGAGTTTTGAAGAAAACGAAGCTAAAAAAAGCGCTTCTGCAGTTGGGCAAAAATGGTATACCTATAGATGTATTGAGATGCCTAGGGATGATTGGAGTAACTTGGTTAACTAATTTATTTAAAAAGATTTAGAGGACAAACCTAATGACTGAAGAAGTACCCTAGTGCCTATATACAAGAACAAAGGAGATATTCAAGATTGCTCCAATCATTGAGGAATAAAACATATGAAAGCAATTCATCTTATGAAACAAATAATGGTGTACTATAGGGCTAGAAAAAGAGACTTGCAGGTGGTTTTATTGACTTGGAAAAAACATGCAACAAGGTACTGAGTAAAGTACTTTGATGGACAATGACAAAGAAGGGCATTTTCAAAAAATACATTAATATAGTGCAAGATATTTATCGAGAACTAAAGACGAATGTTAGGACATGTGGAGGGGCAATAAAGGATTTTTCAATCATAATTGGCCTCATCAAGGCTTAGCCTAAGCCCTTTTCTTATTGCCGCGATTTTGTTGTTTGTTGTTGACATTGTTTTGGTAGATGAGATTAATGAGTGAGAAATGCTAAGTTAGAACAATGGAAACAAGAGTTTGGGTCACGAAGTTTCGAATTAATTCATAGTAGGACAGAGTGGATAGGGAGTAACTCGGCACAGATGAGAGAACAAGATACTGTATAAAGCTAAAAGTTAAAGAAATCGATAGATTCTTCAAATTAGCATTCCAAAACTTCGTCTAGTTGGTGAAATTCATACTCCAACTTAACCATTAGTGACAAATCAATGTGCAATTTCTTGTTCTGGCATATCAACTTCCTAGAAGCATCCACCGCTTCGAATTCACTGATGTTGTTTACTTCACTAATTTTTGGCCGCTTACAAATTTTCAGAGCATGAAGAGTCATTGCTTGTAGTTCTTTTAGAGTGCTCTCGACGGCATTGTCTTGTTAACCTTTAATACTTCCTGAATGTATTTCAAGCACTTCAAGATTGAGATGTCATATGTTGCTCCTTGTAGCCACTTCAAGATCACAAGTAGTTGCACATGCACAAGCAGACATGACGCATTTTATCAGTAGGTTAGCTAAAACTTATACCTCTCATTGTTAGTAATACAATAAAGAATTTGATTGAAAGTGATTAGAAAACTAAATAGTTGACTGTATGATCAAAGATGAACGCAAGAGCTGGACTGTAGGAAACCATGCAATAATATGCAAGCCTCTTGCTTTTATATAATTACTGGCTGCTACCTTCCAGCAAACAAGTGGAATATGAGCAGGTTTATAACATATAATAAGTATATTTTAATAATAAGTATTCAACTTACAGCTGTGTTTTCAGATGGAACATAATGAAGAAACTTCATCCTATTTTTCACCTATCTCAGTAAAACTTTGTCTTAAAGCATTACTATTTTGTTATTTTTAAAATTTTTACCTATTATAATAGAAATCAGAAAATTGCTTAAGGATTGAACCAGAAACATAAAAAGCTGTGATTTTGCTGCTTTTTGCAAACTAATAATTCTAGTAGTTAGCTTCTATGTCCCTTCTTGTTCCAAGTATGTAAGAAATTATGGTGTATAGTATGAGTTAATAGAACAATAGGCACGAATATAAATTAGAGAAAATTGTATCTTCGTTTGTATAGAACTTCCATTTACAGATCAAAAATTTCTTTACAGTATTGAACATGTTTCCTAGTTACTGACCACATTCAATAGAGTTGCTCTGGTCTTAACCAAAAGCCTAAACAAGCATTCTAAATCTTGTTCAATAGGTTGAATTTCAGACTCTAATTTGATAAGTTGTGACAATTCAACACTAGAATCAACTGTATCAAATGCACTGATGGATTCTGTTTCCTTCTCAGCTTTTTTGGCATGCACAAATTTTGGGAAAGACCAGTTACTTTTTTGTGATCCACCAATGTATGACAACAATGACTTGAAGACATCAACTGTCACTGATTGAACATCTTTCAACTTGCTTTCTTTAGCATTAGCTTCATTCATCTTTACTATTTCCTGAATGTCTTTGAAGCACTTTTTGACTACCCTCTTAACTAATTTTCGGGTTTTAATGTACTCGGAAAATTCATTGGTAAAGTTAAGTCCACCATTGCATCTTCTTCGGAGAACTGATTGTATGTCTAGAAGTCGTTCCTTTGATTGTACCAAGACATCCAGAGATGTGGAACAGATATCGATTAGTCTTAGAGATCCATCCAAAACCTCGTCAAGACCTGTTTTGATTTGAGATTGAGGGAGTTGGAGAAACTCATCAACACACTTGTATAAATCTTTAAGGCCAGTAAGTTTGTTGGTCATTGATGAAGTTGAGGCACCTTGAGATGACCTCAATCTGCACAATTCTTCGTTTAACTGATCAACAACCGGGTGAGAATTTGAGGGAAAACTGAAAGATCGAGTGTGGTAGGATGCCATGTTTTAGTTGTTTTTTTTTAGTTTGTTGAAAGGTGAAGAGCTTATTTTGAAATACAAGTTTTGGCAGTTTGAGGAATGAATTATACTTGCTCCTTTGCATCTATATATACCAAAGTTAGAGAAGACAAAAGGAATCTTAGATTAAATGAGGGATCACATGGTTTCATTTTTTCTATTAAGGTCTTCGTCTTGGATGTTTATTGTTGTCTCTTGACACACAAATTGCCAGCCAATCCACCTACTGATGATTGTATAATTCATTCATATATTATGTCAATTAGTGAACATATTCTAATGACTTTCTGTTAGAACGTTTTTTTTATTTCTGTAGCGCCATATGATTCTAAAAGAATTTTCTTTATTTCTTGATTCTATCTTTGAGATTATATTTGAATATATTGAGTGATTATCAAGCACGAACCAACCTACTTGATCCTACAGATTAGGCAAGTGCTTGGCTATAGGAGACCATGTAATATTCGGGCATGCATGCATTTACTAGTACTGAATTTTCTGGAGATATATCAGACATTTGGAATCCAAACAGCTAATTAGTTATCATTCAAGAGATGATTCAACGCCTTCACATTGAGTCATTCGGATAATCACCTTCCCATTCAATGTAGTTTTTTAACAAATAATTATTCAACTTATTCTTTTTTCTTATTTCACTTTATTAATTCTCAAGGAATTATTTTCCCAATTTTAACATTTAGAGAGCAGACATCGATGTAGAAGATAACCAGAATTTTATCCTTTAGTTGTTTGTTTTAGCTAAAAACTTAATGTTATTTAAACATTTAGCCTATCGAATTTTAGAATCTAGATATAGTTACTGCATTATTGAAAGGATTAACATGCAAATATGTAGACAAGAACAAAAATTGTGGAAAACTGTATGTTTAATTTCGTATAATTTTCATGTACAGATAAAAAATTTGTACAGTCACTAGAGCTATTTTCACCTAGTTACTAAGGATATTCAAAAGAGTTGCCCTTGTCTTAACAAGATGCCTAAACAAGCATTCTAAAACTCGATCAATTTCTTCAATGTTTGACTCTAATTTTACTAACTGTGACATATCAACTGTTGCATCAATTGCATCCAATTCACTGATTGCTGCTGTTTCTTTCTCAGATTTTTGACCTCTCACAAATTTAGAGAAAGTCCAGCTACTTTTCTGTGATCCACCAATGTAAGAAAACAATGACTTGAAGATGTCAACTGTAATTGCTTGCACATCTTTCAAAGTTGCCTCAATGGGATTGGCCTCGTTAGTCTTGACAACTTCTCGAATGCCTTTTGAGCACTTTTGGATCACCTTCTTTATTGTCTTTCTGGCTTTCAAGTATTCAGAGACATGATTCGATATATTAAGTTCACTGCTACACCTTCGGCGAAGAACTGATTGTATTTCTTGAAGCATTTCCTTTGATTGTGCCAAGACATCCCTCGATGTAGAACAAACGTCGAGGAGTCTTAGAGATCCATCCAAAACCTCGTCAACCCAACTGCCAGATTGAGTTTTCTGATTAACTGGTAGTTGAAGAAACTCATCAACACATTTGTACAAATCATTTAGATCGGTAAGTTTGTTCGTCAATGATGAAGTAGAGGCAGCTTGAGAAGACCTCACTCTGCACAGTTGTTGTTCTACCTGATCAGCAGCTGGGTGAGATTTTGATGGAAAACTTAAAGATCGAGTGTGGTAAGACGCCATTTGTTGAATGTTGTTTATTAATCTGTATGAAGGAAGAGAGCTTTGAAATACAAGTTTTTGTTTTGATGTCAACTTGTTTCTTTTCTTACTCTATATATATCAAACTAAGATAAGACAGGAGGAATCTAAAAAATAATGAAAGGTAACATGATTTTGTTTATTATATTGAGGTCTTCCTTGGGCTTGTCCCTTATTTTCTTTTTCTTCAGAAACTTGCCAACTAACTCTCTGATCAATGATTATATTATTTGTTTGGCTTACACGATGTTTGTTCTGTGTTTATCAACAGCCATCTTTCCCGCCTAACGTATTTCTGGTATATCCCTTATTTCAATGAACTTCATGTGCTGAAATTCATTTTTTATTGATTGTTGAGCAACAGATTTCTGATTCGTGATCCAAAAAAGGTTGTATGAACATAAGTTCCAGAGACAAGAGCTGATCTCTCGAGTAATGTGTTGGCTTAGTGATTCAACAACAATGCACACGAATGAAATTAATTTCTGGCTGAAATATTATAATTCAGAGAACTCTCCTGCATGATCCTAGAGTTTAGGCAAGTTCTTGGAAACAGCAGACCATAAATATTTTACGCATCAATGGAAGTTACTTGCACCAAAATGTCCGGAGTTTCGTCCAGACAAATGGAATCTTGACAGGCTATCTGTAGTTCCAACACTGATTGAAAAATTACAAAACTTTAGAAGAAATGAGGGATTTCGTTGGTGTTCTTCGTACCATCAATAAAATAAGAGTATAATACTTCCTATATAAGCTCTCTTATGGTTTGTTATGTGTCCTGTAACTCCTAACTTAACAGCTAATAGTTTCCTGCATCCCCTCGACTCCAATGAGATTATGTGGTGAACTTCGTTGTTAATGATTTAGAAGTGTTTTTTGCTAAATATATTGTTTGATGATCTATATAACGCACTATGCACGAGTAAGAACGAAAAGTACTCATCTGTTGTATCCTTATTTACAGCAGCGATTTGTCAATTGCAGTACTAGTAACCAACAAATTGCTTCAGAAAGGAAACTTGCTAGCCTTATCACATCAGTGTTCAAAAATACCTTGACATGCAACAAGCCTACGAGTATCCAACGAGTCAGGTATTCAACTTGTAAACATCACCACATATTGGGCTGGTCGCTGGATCACTGACGCCAAGTTCCAGTAACTCGACCTGGTAAAAAGAGCATTTGTATTACTGCATAATTGTATTTAAACTCAATTATTCAATGATACATGAGCATGAGCTATGTGTAAACTAAGCAAATCCTAATCAAGTGATGCTGTAATTGCTCTTATAAGCTTAAGTATGAATCATAATATCCCCTCAAGCTGAGAGGAAGGTCAAGAAACTCCTACTTCAGAAAGCAACTCTAAAATGTGAGATGGAATTATCTTTGTCAAAACATCATCCAACTGATACTTTAATAGGAAGACATGATTTTTGTAGGACTCCTTCCATGACTTATTGACTTTATCTCAGAAAAAGATAGTCAATTTCTATGTGTTCCTCATTATTCTTCCACGGGATTCTGTCGCTATATAATTATCACATATACTTTCTCCGTTCTAAAATACTCGTATTTGATTGTAATATGTTATATGAGATAATATCACTATCAGTAGTAAGTATAATGAAACGGAGGTAGTATCAAAGATACTTATCATACGTATATCAAAGATACGCATAATATTACATAATAAGAATTTCATTAACATCTCTTTTTCATGTCCTTATCGTAACATTTTAGGTATTTATGGGTCACAAAATATACAGTCTTTAAAATATTATATATTTTCTGGGCATTGACCTATCAATTTTTACATACTTTCACTACACCTAGGCTTAATAAGTGCAACGCGTTGCTGAGTAGGGGACGCCCCAGGGGAATTTTCATTTATTATTATGAGATGAGACTAAGTTTTATTGAGTTGGTTGTCCAGAACCTACTACTCATCCTCCTCTTTATCTGAACTTGGGACAAGTCATAAGCGACAAGCACTTAACGACAAAATTAAAGTAAGTTACATATAGACACACTTATTAAAAGATGGAAACTATTATAAAACTCACGTAAATTGCACGTGCCCCACCTCTAAAAAAAGACATTTTTTCCTATCTATTTCATTGTGTCATCAAACCTTTTGAAATTTTTGCCCTCGGTGTTTATTGTTCTAACTTAAACTCTCTCAACTCGTTCAATTGATTATTTGATCTCATTTTACTTAAAAATAATCCATAACATAATTAGTAATAGATACAAATTAATGTTAAATAATAAAAAAACAATATTAATTTCGTTTTGATTAAAACAAGGGAAAAAATGACATGCCACACACTTTGTGTGACTTACCCATTTTTCCTTTTTTTAATAGAAACGAAATTAATCATCAACAATTTGGATTCGTGCTTACGTTAATTAAAATGAAATTAATCTTTTTTTATTTTTTAAATTAAAACGAAATTAATCGTTGGATATTTTAAATTTGTATCTACATTGTGCTTTTATGCGAATAAAACAAAAATAATCATTTTTTAATCAAAATGAAATTAATCAATTGACATTTTAGATTTGTGTTTACTTTGCGTTTATATTAATTAGAATGAAATTGATCCCTTTTCAATTTTTTCAATTTTAATGAAATCAATAGATCGACATTTTAGATTTGTGTTTATGTTGCGATTACGTTAAGCAAAATTAATTAAAATGAAAATACATATGAATGCATTTACTTTAAACAAACATTGAGTTCGTGAGATTTAAAGAGATAAGTGAGTTAAAAGAGTTTTCGGGAGGCGCAAAATTGGAAAATTATTTTATATAAAAGGTGACCATACATTGAGAAGTAGCCTTTTTATAATCAGATACCAAATCCATTTATATTCGGAAAGTGGTTTTTCTGATAGTGTATATTATAATTTGTTTCTGATCTAAATAAATAAGATGTCCGATTTATTTCAGATCAGATACAAAATATTCGATTTTTTTTTAAAACTATTCAATTTTTTGAGTTTTTATTATTTTTGTTTTGATTTTTTGCTTTTGTACATAAAAATATTTAAGCACACTTCTCTTTCTTTCTTAAATCAGAGTTATTTTTATAGTTTGAAAATACATCTATGCATTATGTTTGGATGTTCAAAATCCTAAATTAATTTATAATTGATAAGTTATACAACTTAATTGTAGGATAGAATTGTATATATTAACATTTTCAAAAGGCTAACTATAGTTTTTATTTTTTAAAATAAATTTATAATAAATAAAAAATGGATATTTTGATATCTGATTTCACAAAACTTTATTTTGGATCTGAATACAGGATTTGATTTAGAAACTGGATATCCTATTTTAAAAAATGAATATCCGATTTTCAAAATAAGTTTATCAGATTTTCATACATCAGATAAATTTTCCCAATTTCATAAATCAGATAAATTATTTGATTTTTGAAATCAGATACAGAATAATTCGAAAATGAAAAAAGTAAAAACAAATAATAATAATAATAATAATAATAATAATAATAATGATAATAATAATAGTAAACTTTCCCACATGAAACTTGTTGATGATGATCACTTGCCTATGTGCCTCTCTACCGTTGAAACTATAGATCATTTGTTCTTCTCATACCCCTTTAGTGCTAAATGCCATAAGGAGCACTACAATTGGCTTCTATTGCGCAAATTTCCTTTTGACGATTGCTAGTATAATATACAACAAGTGGAAATCAACATGTTTCCAAAAGAAAGTGATCATCTCTAACATCTGTAGTCTATCTTATCATGTTAAGGCCTGTATGCACATGAAAAGTGAGCTGGTACAACTGTTCTTAGAAAGTAGGTACATTCTTCATACTGATGCAAACTTAATGTAGTTCAAGATGTCTAACTATGATGTATCTAGTTTTGTTTTTGTGCAATGGAATTTTCATTTTCCAAAATAATAATAATAATAGTAATAATAACATATTTATCTTAAGTGTTCCAATTTCTTTTGGATATCATCATCTATCACTTTTAAATTGTATTTTATTATTAATATATGAATTAGAATAAAGTTATGAAATCGTATTTAATTCATATTAATGTAAACTTTAATTAATATTAACTTTTTATAAGTTATATAAAATTAAATTAAATATAATAATGATTGAATATAGGAGTAATAATCATAATTCAAAAACATGGAAGTACTAATACCTTGCTTTCGGGTTACTTTGCCAGCTCTCCTAACTTCGTATCAATTTAGGTTTTCCTTTTTTTATTAGAAAATTTGAATTTTGGTTCTTGTCCATAAAACCAGAAAAAATTTGAAAGAAGTATTCTTCGAAACTGAAAATGGTGACAGCACAATCAATTTTATTGGTAATCAGAGCTTCCTTACCTCGTTTCTGTAACTATCCTGTTAAATTAGCGTTTGCAGTTCCCGCTATTTTTTTCTGTGCTCATTTCCTTCTAAGTTCATTGGAGCAGCTGCTTTTTCCGAGGATTCGCTTTCTTCTTCGTCTTCTTCTGGTATAATTCTTTCTTTCATGTGTTGCAGCTAATTTTGTTTAGGTTTTAAAATTTATAATTGTTATTTTGATTTTTGATGATGATTATGCGTTGAGATTGGAAAAAATGATAAATATGCGCTCTCATTACTGGTGATCATAGATAAGATGCGAAGTCATACATATATTTTAGCCATGTATAAGAAAATCAAAACCAATACAAAAAGTAGTAGTTTGCGAGACAAAATGAAAGGCTTTTGAAGAAGTGTTTGACAAACTAGATGGTAAAGTAGGATAAAAGAAAAATTATGTATACAATGGGAAAGAGGAGACAGCAAAAACCAATGACATAGGTATAGTAAATGCTGAAATGAGGTGACTCGAACAGAGTGAACTCCGGGGGGCGCGGAGTACCTGCTGTCCCAATCCGCGGGGCACGGAGAACTCCGCGGGGCGCGGAGTAGGTTCTGTCTCAGTTTCGCGGCTCGCGTAGTTTTACACGGCTCGCGTAATGGCGGTTTTTTGGCACGTTTTTGGCCGGTTACTCTTAGTATTTGACAGTTTTTTGTATTTTCTTAACCCTAATTTCTTTTTATTATGAGGTATACTATATAAAGGCCCCGTGTAATTAGAATTAAGATGAGATGCAATGCAAAAACACAAAGTGAGGAAAGCTAAGAGAGAAAAAGCTTGGAGAGTCATTATTGTGGTTTCTCGTGTTCATCTTGTAATCTTTCGGTTTATAGTGAAAAGTTTATTCTCGGTGCCGGTGGATGTAGCTATCACGTTGATAGTGAACCACGTTAATTTCTCAGTGTGATTTTCTTTATTGTTTGTTTGAATCTTTATTGTTTCATTATTGTTTTTGATCTTTACTTCCGCTGTCGCACAATAGTAAATTCGATTAAGAATAAGGATAAGATCATTCTAGTTCATGATAAAAAACATCAAGGGATGAACTATTTAACGGATAATAAGCAAATTTTGTAGGGGACACAATAGTCACTCCCTTAGATGAAAATAAAGAATTTATGCAAGAATACAATAATTTGAGGTGGACGGGGTTTTAAAGAAAACGAAGCTAAAGAAAGCGTCTCTATGGTTGGGCGAAAATGGTATATCTATTGAGATATAGATATGCCTAGGGATAACTAAAGTAACTTGGTTAACTAATTGATGATTTAAAGGACAAACCAAATGTCCAATGACCGAAAAAAAAGTACTCTAGTGCCTATTTACAAGAACAAATGAGATGTTCAAGATTGCTTCAATTATTAAGGAATAAAATGTATGAAAATAATTCATCTTATGAGACAAAGCATGAAGTACTATAGGGCTAGAAAAAGAGAGTTGCACATGGTTTTATTGACTTGGTAAAAACATGCGACAAGATACTGGGAAAAGTACTTTGGTGGACAATGCAAAGAAGCGTGTTTCAAAAAATACATAAATATAGTGCAAGACATATATCGAGAACTAAAGACGAATGTTAGCGCATATGGAGGAGCGATATAAGATTTTTTTAATCACAATTGGTCTCAACATGGCTAGCTTTAAGCCCCTTTCTTTTTGCAGCGGTTCTAGATGAGATAACTCAATTGTACAAGAAGACGTGTCTTTGTGCGTGTTATTTGTTGATTACATGGTTTTGGTAGATCAAATTAATGAGTGAGTAAATGCTAAGTTAGAATGATGGAAACAAGAGGTGGAGTCACAAAGTTTCGAATTAAGTTGATGTAAGACAGAGTGAATGGAGTGTAACTTAGCCTAAACGAGATAACTAGAGACTGTATAAAGCTAGAAGTGAAAGAAATCGTTAGATCATATATGCTCAAATACCCTGGATTCATAATTTAGAGTAGTGAAGACATCCAACAAGATGTGATATATTGGAAGTTTGGAACTGATAACTCTGGAAATTAGAATTTAGAACACCACACATAGCTTCCTAATCTCACACAACTAGTTAAGTTTTACCATCTCCTAGAAATATTAGAATTATACTCTTGCTTATGGCCAAACAGATCCATTTCTGTCCCAAAATTGGAAGTCACTGGTGGAATGGTGACTTCCTTGGTTTAAACCAGCGTAACGTCTTACTCGACTAACAAAACTACATTCACAAGAGTTGATGTGGTTTTAACCAGATGCCTAAACAAGCGTTCTAGAACTTCGTCTAGTTTGTGAAATCCAGACTCCAACTTAACCACTAGTGACAAATCAACATCCACTTTCTTTTTCTGGTAGACTAACTTCATAGAAGCATCAATTGCATCGGATTCACTGATGGGTTCCGTTGTTTACTTCACTGCCTTTTAGCCACTTAAAAAACTTGAGAGACATGAACAGTCACTGCTTGCAGTTCTTTTAGAGTCCTCTCGATGGCATTTTCTTGTTAGCCTTGAATACTTCCTGAATGTATTACAAGCACTTTTTTATCATCTTCTTGGTAGTTTTCCGTGATCTAATGTAGCCAGAAACTTCATGAATATTGGTAAATTCACCATTGCACCTTCCTCAAAACACTGATTGAATTTATTGAGTCTGTTCCATACAGTCAAGTTTCCTAGTTAAGGGTTAATTTAAGAAACTTACCAATACACTTATACAAATCTTTAAGACTACTAAGCTTTTCTGTCATGGAAGAAGCATAGACAGCTTAAGAAGATCTCAATCCGCACAATTGTTCATTAAATTGATAAACAATTGGGTGAGCATTTGATTGTAACTCGAGGAAAGAGTGAGGTAAGATGCTATTTTGAGCTCTATTAACTAGCTGCAGCAAAGCCGATGAACAAAAGTTGAATATAAATACAAGTTCTAGTGAGATGAGTTTGCTGTAATTTTCATATTTTATGTTTTTATTGTCCCTTCTGACCCAACTTGCTAACTATTTTAGCAGGAACTATGCTCATATCATAGATTTCAGATTTAGATGTTATATGCTGCTCCTTGTAGCCACATCAAGATCCTAAGTAGTTGCACAAGCACAAACTGATCAGTAGGTTAGCTAAAACTTATACCTCTTATTGTTAGTAAAACAATAAAGAATTTGATTTGAAAGTGAATAGAAAACTAAATAGTTGCATGTACAATCAAAGATGAAGGAAACCATGCAATAATATGCAAGCCTTTTACTTATATAAATATACAATTACTGGCAGCTATCTTCCAGCAGACAAATGGAATATGAGCCGGTTCATAACATATAATAAGTATGTTTTAATAATAATTGTTTAGCTTACAGCTGTGATTTTAGATGGAACATTATGAAGAAATTTCACCCTGTTTTTCACCTATCTCCGTAGTCTGTAAAACTTTATCTTAAAGCATTATTATTTTGTTAGTTAATAAATTTTTACCTATTAGAAAGCAGAAAATTGCATAAGGAATGAACTAGAAACATATAATATGTTATTTGGCTGCTTTTTGCAAACTAATAATTCTAGTAGTTAGCTTCTATGTCCCTTCTTGTTCCAAGTATGTAAGAAATTATGGTGTATAGTATGAGTTAATAGAACAATAGGCACGAATATAAATTAGAGAAAATTGTATCTTCGTTTGTATAGAACTTCCATTTACAGATCAAAAATTTCTTTACAGTATTGAACATGTTTCCTAGTTACTGACCACATTCAATAGAGTTGCTCTGGTCTTAACCAAAAGCCTAAACAAGCATTCTAAATCTTGTTCAATAGGTTGAATTTCAGACTCTAATTTGATAAGTTGTGACAATTCAACACTAGAATCAACTGTATCAAATGCACTGATGGATTCTGTTTCCTTCTCAGCTTTTTTGGCATGCACAAATTTTGAGAAAGACCAGTTACTTTTTTGTGATCCACCAATGTATGACAACAATGACTTGAAGACATCAACTGTCACTGATTGAACATCTTTCAACTTGCTTTCTTTAGCATTAGCTTCATTCATCTTTACTATTTCCTGAATGTCTTTGAAGCACTTTTTGACTACCCTCTTAACTAATTTTCGGGTTTTAATGTACTCGGAAAATTCATTGGTAAAGTTAAGTCCACCATTGCATCTTCTTCGGAGAACTGATTGTATGTCTAGAAGTCGTTCCTTTGATTGTACCAAGACATCCAGAGATGTGGAACAGATATCGATTAGTCTTAGAGATCCATCCAAAACCTCGTCAAGACCTGTTTTGATTTGAGATTGAGGGAGTTGGAGAAACTCATCAACACACTTGTATAAATCTTTAAGGCCAGTAAGTTTGTTGGTCATTGATGAAGTTGAGGCACCTTGAGATGACCTCAATCTGCACAATTCTTCGTTTAACTGATCAACAACCGGGTGAGAATTTGAGGGAAAACTGAAAGATCGAGTGTGGTAGGATGCCATGTTTTAGTTGTTTTTTTTAGTTTGTTGAAAGGTGAAGAGCTTATTTTGAAATACAAGTTTTGGCAGTTTGAGGAATGAATTCTACTTTCTCCTTTGCATCTATATATACCAAAGTTAGAGAAGACAAAAGGAATCTTAGATTAAATGAGGGATCACATGGTTTCATTTTTTCTATTAAGGTCTTCGTCTTGGATGTTTATTGTTGTCTCTTGACACACAAATTGCCAGCCAATCCACCTACTGATGATTGTATAATTCATTCATATATTATGTCAATTAGTGAACATATTCTAATGACTTTCTGTTAGAACGTTTTTTTTATTTCTGTAGCGCCATATGATTCCAAAAGAATTTTCTTTATTTCTTAATTCTATCTTTGAGATTATATTTGAATATATTGAGTGATTATCAAGCATGAACCAACCTACTTGATCCTACATATTAGGCAAGTGCTTGGCTATAGGAGACCATGTAATATTCGGGCATGCATGCATTTACTAGTACTGAATTTTCTGGAGATATATCAGACATTTGGAATCCAAACAGCTAATTAGTTATCATTCAAGAGATGATTCAACGCCTTCACATTGAGTCATTCGGATAATCACCTTCCCATTCAATGTAGTTTTTTAACAAATAATTATTCAACTTATTCTTTTTTCTTATTTCACTTTATTAATTCTCAAGGAATTATTTTCCCAATTTTAACATTTAGAGAGCAGACATCGATGTAGAAGATAACCAGAATTTTATCCTTTAGTTGTTTGTTTTAGCTAAAAACTTAATGTTATTTAAACATTTAGCCTATCGAATTTTAGAATCTAGATATAGTTACTGCATTATTGAAAGGATTAACATGCAAATATGTAGACAAGAACAAAAATTGTGGAAAACTGTATGTTTAATTTCGTATAATTTTCATGTACAGATAAAAAATTTGTACAGTCACTAGAGCTATTTTCACCTAGTTACTAAGGATATTCAAAAGAGTTGCCCTTGTCTTAACAAGATGCCTAAACAAGCATTCTAAAACTCGATCAATTTTTTCAATGTTTGACTCTAATTTTACTAACTGTGACATATCAACTGTTGCATCAATTGCATCCAATTCACTGATTGCTGCTGTTTCTTTCTCAGATTTTTGACCTCTCACAAATTTAGAGAAAGTCCAGCTACTTTTCTGTGATCCACCAATGTAAGAAAACAATGACTTGAAGATGTCAACTGTAATTGCTTGCACATCTTTCAAAGTTGCCTCAATGGGATTGGCCTCGTTAGTCTTGACAACTTCTCGAATGCCTTTTGAGCACTTTTGGATCACCTTCTTTATTGTCTTTCTGGCTTTCAAGTATTCAGAGACATGATTCGATATATTAAGTTCACTGCTACACCTTCGGCGAAGAACTGATTGTATTTCTTGAAGCATTTCCTTTGATTGTGCCAAGACATCCCTCGATGTAGAACAAACGTCGAGGAGTCTTAGAGATCCATCCAAAACCTCATCAACCCAACTGCCAGATTGAGTTTTCTGATTAACTGGTAGTTGAAGAAACTCATCAACACATTTGTACAAATCATTTAGATCGGTAAGTTTGTTCGTCAATGATGAAGTAGAGGCAGCTTGAGAAGACCTCACTCTGCACAATTGTTGTTCTACCTGATCAGCAACTGGGTGAGATTTTGATGGAAAACTTAAAGATCGAGTGTGGTAAGACGCCATTTGTTGAATGTTGTTTATTAATCTGTATGAAGGAAGAGAGCTTTGAAATACAAGTTTTTGTTTTGATGTCAACTTGTTTCTTTTCTTACTCTATATATATCAAACTAAGATAAGACAGGAGGAATCTAAAAAATAATGAAAGGTAACATGATTTTGTTTATTATATTGAGGTCTTCCTTGGGCTTGTCCCTTACTTTCTTTTTCTTCAGAAACTTGCCAACTAACTCTCTGATCAATGATTATATTATTTGTTTGGCTTACACGATGTTTGTTCTGTGTTTATCAACAGCCATCTTTCCCGCTTAACGTATTTCTGGTATATCCCTTATTTCAATGAACTTCATGTGCTGAAATTCATTTTTTATTGATTGTTGAGCAACAGATTTCTGATTCGTGATCCAAAAAAGGTTGTATGAACATAAGTTCCAGAGACAAGAGCTGATCTCTCGAGTAATGTGTTGGCTTAGTGATTCAACAACAATGCACACGAATGAAATTAATTTCTGGCTGAAGTATTATAATTCAGAGAACTCTCCTGCATGATCCTAGAGTGTAGGCAAGTGCTTGGAAGCAGCAGACCATGACTATTTTATGCATCAATCGACGTTCTTTCCACCAAAATGTCCAGAAAAATGGAATCTTGACAGGCTATATGTAGTTCCAAAACTGACTGAATCATTACAAAACTGTAGAAGAAATGATGGATTTCATTAGGGTTCGACGTACCATCATTAAAATAAGAGTATGATACTCCCTTTATAAGCTCTCTTATTGTTTGTTATGCGTCTTGTTAACTCTTAGCTTAACAGCTAATAGTTTCCTGCATCCCCTCGACTCCAATGAGGTTATGTGGTGAACTTCGTTGTTAATGATTTCGAAGTGTTTTTTGTGAAATATATTGTTTGATGATCCTTAAAATGCTCTATGCACGAGTGAGAATGAAAAGTGCTCATCTCTTGTATCCTTATCTACAGCAGTGATTCGCCAATGATGTACACGATTGGGAGTGGTCTTGAAATTGGGTCAGATCAGAAGTATAACAGTAGTAGTAACCAACAAATTGTCTCAGTAGGGAGACTTGCCAGCCTTATCACACCGATGTCCAAAAATATCTTACTCTTGACATGCTATGAGCCTATTATTATCCAACAAGTCAAGTATTCAACTTGTAATAATCACCAGATATTGGGCTGATTGCTGGATCACTGACACCAAGTTTCTGGTATTCAGCTGGGTAAAAACAGCTATGTGTAACCTAAGCATGTCCGAATCAAATGATGCTGTAAGCCTGTAATTGCTCTTACAAGCTTAAGTAAATCCTAACCACCAAGTATGCGTGCTACCCTGGCCCCTGCATTGCCCTATACAATTTGATGTGATGCCACCTGCGTAGCGCCTAAGTATGAATCATAATATCCCCTCAAAGGTCAAGAAACTCCTACTTTAGAAAGCAACTCTTAAATGTGAGATGGAATTATCTTTGTCAAAACATCATCCAACTGATATTTAATAGGAAGACAGGATTGTTGTAGGACTCATTCCATGACTTTATCTCATAAAAAAATAGTCAATTTCTATGTATTCCTCATTATTCTTCCACTATCGATAGATAGATATATATATATATACATATATATATATACATATACACATATATATATACATATACATATATATATATACATACATATATATATATACATACATATATATATATACATATATATATATATATATATAGATACATACATATATAGATACATACATACATATACATATATATATACATATACATATATATATACATATATATATATATATATATATATATATATATATATATATATATATATATATAAGATATATATATATATATATATATATATATATATATATATATATATATATATATATATATATATATATATATATATATATATATATATATATATATATATATATATATATAAAAGATACTTATCATACGTATATTAAAGATAAAGCATAAATATTAACATATTAAAAATTTCACTAATGCCTCCTTTTCATGTCCTTATGATGGTAACATTTTTGGTTTTCATAGGTCACAATTGTAGAGCCCTTAAAAATCATACACTCGGGCATTGTGGCACTTCGCTTCTGGGCGACGACCTACCATTCTTTACATACTTTTCACTATACTTGGGCCTAATAAGTAGGAGACGCCCTAGAACAATTTTTGATTATTATTATGGGATGTAACTAAGTTTTATTGAGTTGGTTGTTAATATTATACTACTCAGTACTCACCTTCCTTCTTTATCTCGACTTGTGTCTGACCATAAGTGACAAGCACTTAACAACAAAATGGAAATACATATGAATTGCGTTTACTTTAAACAAACATTGAGTTTATGAGATTTAAAGAGATTAGTGAATTGAAAGAGTTTTCAAAGAGGGAGGCAAGAAATTGAAAAATTTATATAAAAAGGCGACCATGCACTGAGAAGTAGCTGTGTTTGAAATCATATACCAAATTCATTTAGATCCAGAAATTTGATTTATTTGATAGTGAAATCTGGATCAATTTGATTTCCAATTTACTTCGGATTGGATACCAAATATTCAGGTTTTCAAAAAACATTTTTCAATTTTTTTGGGGATTTTTTTTAAATTTTTTTTTCGCTTTTATACAAAAAAATATTTAAGTACACTTCTCTTTCCTTCTTTAATCGATGTTATTTTTTATAGTTTGAAAATATATCATTTTTTCATTATGTTTGGAGGTTTAAATCCTAAATTCATTTATAATTTACAATTAAATTACAGGTTAGAATTGCATATATTAACATTTTTGAAAGCCTAAATATAATTTTTCTGTTAAAAAATTTTTTAAAAAATAAAAAATGGATATTCTGATATCCGATTTAACAAAACGCTGTTGTAGATTTGAATACGACATCTAATTACGAAATTTGATATCCGATTTTAAAACTTAATATCCGATTTCAAAAAAATATTCAATTTTCATAAAACCGGATAAATTTTCCAATTTCCATATATTCGTAAATTATTCGATTTTTGCAATCAGATACGGAATAATTCAAAAATGAAAAAACTATAAACAAATAAAATAATAACAATAATAATAATAATAATAGTAATAATAATAATAATAATAATAATAATAATAATAATAATAATATTTCAACTTCAGCTTATGTGTCCCTTTACTTTTAGGATATCATTCATCTATCTTTTTAATTGTATTTTATTATTAATATATAAAGTTAGAACATAGTCAAGAAAATCTTATTTGGTTCGTATTAATGTAAATTTTAATAAATACCAACTTTTTACAATTTTTAGCTATATATGATTAAATATATTAAAGATGGAATAAGTTGATTGGATATAATAAATAGAGTAAAATGGAAATCTTTTCCCTTAATATAGTTATTTTAGAAAATATTTCCCAACCTACGTTGCAGTGAAACATATTTCCCAATATACTGTCCACATGGTTTTTTTTTTTCAAAATCTGCTCCACAAATCCGTTACTAAAGGTGGTGGTTTACCACAAAGAGCAAGTCGCCATTTAAAGCAGGGGTTTACAAAGAATTTTTTTTTTTTTAAAAAGGGCAAACTGCCACCTAAAATGGCGGTTTTGTCTGTGCCACCTGCCTTATGTAAACTGCTATGTGAAGTGGCGGTTTACCCTGTATCCTTGCAACACTTCGCTTGTTCTTTCAACTCCCATAAATACTTAGAACAACTTGCATTAAACTAGTTCAATACTTTCTATTCCATGATAATCAACTAACAACCAACTTATTTCGTAAACATGAATTATGAAAATAACGTGCACATATATTACAATCATCCAAAGTGATACAACAAGTTCAAGACATATAAAATATTCATACAAAGTCTATTAAACTACAATCCCCGCCCCCTTTTGCTACGTGCACCGGTGGATGAGGATGGTATAGACTCATCAGCCTCTGCAATGACATCAAGAGCAGGGTCTCGTCTTTGACTAGCATGCTGATATGTAATGATCGCATGCGAAGGCGATGGATGTGGAAGAGTGAACACGAAAACTAGAGGAACAAATGGAGACATAACACCAGACGATAATGGAGATCTGAAAGACCGACCTCGGGTAGATGAACGCTCGAAACCTCTTGAGGATCGACTATTTGATCTTCTTGAAGAGCTACCTCGGTGGCCCGAACCCCGAGAAGAAGGAGTATGGAACGTCTCATCATCCCTAGTGGTGGGAGGAGTCGAAATGAGGTAATCATACCCCGCCTGACTCAATACATCGGTCAATGACGTGTTAATAGAGCCCAGGGTCTGAGTACATAGCCGATACCCCACATCAACGGGCAATGTAGCGGCCCCGTGAATCGTGTCATTGCATTGTATAAGGATCGCTCTGATGCGCTCAGCCTGCATGTAATCAATAAACTATTAAAAGAATCACATATAAGTATTACTATATTTTGTTGATTGTTAAAAGATGTACCAGCAACGTAGATGTAGGAAGGTTTCTTAGTATAGACATTGTCGTTTTCTAACCTCTTTCTTCCCAAATCTCTCATTTTAGCAAAATACTCGTTAACCCGATAGAATGTCATTCTAACCAATGAAGTGATTGGGAGATATCTAGCCCCCTACATTACACTATTAAACGTTTCAGACATGTTTGTAGTTTTCACTCCATATTTATGGCCACCATCATAAAGTAAAGTCCATTGGCGCTCAGGAATAGAACCTTTCACTAGGTACTTGTATGCATCCTCATCATATTCTTTAAGGCGCTTCATGTAGTAATTATATTTTCGAATCTTTGTTTGTTCAGAAGCTTTTCCAAATAAATTTTTGACAGCTATGATCTTGAACTTCTTAAGCACATTTGAAGCAAGATGTCGTTTACAAAATCGATAAAATGCATATGGTTCTTCCCAGGCTTTTCCAACCCTGTTCATGGCATGTAAAATTCCTTTGTGACGATCAAATATGACACATAAGTCATCCCTTTTAGTTACATATTGCCTTATACAATCCAAAAACCAACTCCATGTGTCATTACTTTCTCCCTGGACAATGGCGAAGGCGAGTGGGAACAACTTAGAATTTGGTTAGCTAAAACTTATACCTCTCATTGTTAGTACAATAATACAGAATTTGGTTTGAACGTGATCAGAAAACTAAATAGTTACATGTATGATCAAAGATGAAGACAAAAGCTAGACTTTAGGAAACCATGCAATAATATGCAAGCCTTTTACTTTTCTTTAATTACTGGCATCTACCAAACAAGTGGAATATGAACAGGTTTATAATATAAGTATGTTTTAAAATTTCAGCTTACAGCTGTGATTTTAGAGGGAACATAATGAAAAAATTTCATCCTGTTTTTCACCTATCTCAGTACAACTTTATCTTAAAGCATTACTGTTTGTTAGTTATTAAATTTATACCTATTAGAAAGCAGAAAATTGCTTAAGAATTGAACTAGAAACTATTAATCTGTCATTTGGCTGCTTTTTGTAAACTAAGAACTCTAGTAGTTAGCTTCTACGTCCTTTCTTGTTCAAAGGTATGAGACTATGAGTTGATAGAATTGAAAGCGCAAGCTTCAAAGAGGTTTAACAAAGAAAAACAAATGAAAAATATAATGCAAAAATGAACACAAGTGTTTATGAGGTATCTTGAATACCTCCCCCTCAAATATAGTTTATTATAATGAATTCAACAATTACAAGTATAATAAACCACCCTTATCTTGAGAACAATCTCTCAAGATCACAAATACTAAAGCAAAGTAAGAACACTCTCAAGTTTCTAACAATGCAATAGCCCTCTCAACAATATGTGTGTTTTTTTGGTGAATGTTACTATGAGTGATGAATCCTATTTATAGCCAAGATATTTATCACTCTTAGTATTCCCTCATAAAGCACCATAAACATACATGTAACATCTCAATTAACATCCTAATTAACTATGACAATAAACATTACAATAAACAATAGAGTAATGCACCACATTATTGCATAGACATTACAAATTCTGACCAAAATAGAATCCAAAGTAGTCTGCTGAACTTCCGCTCGACCCGAGCCACTACCTCGCTCGGTCGAGCGAGCTTCCAGAGAAGCTACTGACTTGTTCTGCACACCTTGCTCGACCGAGCCAACACCGCTCGACCGGTCGAGCAATACTTCACTCGATCGAGCGGTTGGTCGAGCCACTCACTGTTCAGCTTCTTTATTTGTTGCTTTGATCAAGCAACTCTCATCAACCGTTCCAAACCTTAAACCACCCATATTCGACACATCTTTATCGACCCTCTCTAAAGTACAAGACAAAGCATGTTCGATTAAATGTTTAAAGTTAACGTCGTTATTAAGATTATTGGCACTTGCGAAATAACATAAATTAGAGAAAATTGTATCTTCATATGTGCAGAACTTCCATTTACAGATCAAAAATTTCTTTACAATATTGAACATTCAATAGAGTTGCTCTGGTCTTGACTAAATGCCTAAACAAGCATTCCAAATCTTGTTCAATGACTTGAATTTCAGACTCTAATTTGATAAGTTGTGACAGTTCAACAGTAGAATCAACTGTATCAAATGCACTAATGGATGCTGTTTCCTTCTCAGCTTTTTTGGCGTGCACAAATTTAGAGAAAGACCAGTTACTTTTTTGTGATCCACCAATGTATGACAGCAATGACTTGAAGACATCAACTGTCACTGATTGAACATCTTTCAACTTGCTTTCTGTAGCATTAGCTTCATTAATCTTTTCTACTTCCTGAATGTCTTTCAAGCACTTTTTGACTACCCTCTTAACTAATTTTCGGGTTTTTATGTACTCGGAAAATTCATTGGTAAAGTTGAGTCCACCATTGCATCTTCTTCGGAGAACGGATTGTATGTCTAGAAGTCGTTCCTTTGACTGTACCAAGACATCCAGAGATGTGGCACAAATATCGATAAGTCTTAGAGATCCATCCAAGACCTCGTCAACTCCTTTTTGGCTTTGAGATTGAGGGAGCTGGAGAAACTCATAAACACATGTTATGGGCTAAAAGTTATATTATTTTTACTCCTCTTTACGTACAATTTTACTATATTTATTAAATAATATATAATATTTAGTATATATTTAATTTATGAGTTAATATCTACACTTATATAATTTTATTAACATTTCTTAGGATTTGTGATTAAAAATAAAGTTGGACGAGATGAGAAAATTGGAGCTGAACGAGGAAAAAAACGTAATTCACAAAGTAAATGACAATCTAGTTTTAAAATGGGCATATCTCACTCATACGGACTCCAAATTAGGCGTTTTTTGAGGCTATGGAGATCTACTTGAAAAGATCCACAACTTTTATGTTTTGTACAAAGCCTGATTCAGCTCACAACTATGTGAAAACAGCTGTAGAAGTCGGTTGAAATAATTACAAGACAACTCAACTTGATAAGTGCTATTAAATGTCGAGAAGCAAATTTCTACTAAAATTCTCTTGCTAGGTGGTGGAAGCTTTCCCTATTTCTATGGTTCATGTGTTAAATTCTCCGCCACAATATTTTGCAACTTGGATGATTAAAGAAGAAGTTTAATTAGAATTGACTTGTATATTTTTGTCTTTTAATTATTCTCACCTCTATAAATAGAGGCCTTACCATCTAACAAAAATAGAGGGATATATTCTCATATATTTAGAGTTAAGTAGAGAGAAAGCAGATTGAAAAACATATTTTTAAGTCTCTTCTTTTGTATTACAAAACTGTTTACTTAATGAATTTTTCTTATTCTCCATATTTTGTCATGTTTAACTTGGAGTAAATTATTTTGTTGTAACATGTATTAATGTCTTGGAAAATTATTTTTATGAGATTTGAAATGGGTCTTCAATTTATGCAACTTTGTTATTGAGTATTTATATAAACTAGTTTTTATTTCTAAATTTATATAAGATTAATTTTGTTGGGTACACTTAATTATTCTTATATAAGTTAATGTTTTACAATTAATTAAACTTTGTTTAGTTAGTTTTATTAAAAATACAACTAGTAATAGTAACTGCATCTAGTTTTATTATTAGAGTTTACCTAATATTAA
This sequence comes from Amaranthus tricolor, assembly GCF_026212465.1. Classification (NCBI taxonomy): domain Eukaryota; kingdom Viridiplantae; phylum Streptophyta; class Magnoliopsida; order Caryophyllales; family Amaranthaceae; genus Amaranthus; species Amaranthus tricolor. Next base: position 8,574,267 of record NC_080060.1, on the reverse strand, counting down.
TTTTAGTTGGGTTATAGGGTATCTTCTTAATTAAGTTTAATGGTTGGTTAAGTCTTCTTAAAATTAAAACAGTCTATTCATTAAAACCGGATTAATGTACACTAGGGCTTTACTATCTTGGGTACAAATAGTAAGCTAATATAAAAGGGATGACAGCGGATTTATGAGGGTACTATAAATCCTACAGCCGCTATTCATATAAAAGTTGTAATTAATTAATGATTAGAAATAGTCTTGCCAATGACTAAAATACATGTTGCTACTACTTTCTTTTATTGTTTTACTCTTTTATTTACTTTACATATTTTATTTTCTTGTATTAAGCTCATTTTATTTTGCATATTTTCTAATAAAATAAATAATTTAGAAGTATCTTTAAAATTAGTAATCACAGTCTCTGTGAGATCGACTACTATTTGCCACTTACCATATTTAGCAAGTTGTAATAGGATAAAATACAATTTAAATTTGTGCGCGTGCGACAGCGTCTTACAACACACATGTATAAATCTTTAAGGCCAGTAAGTTTGTTGGTCATTGATGAAGTTGAGGCACCTTGAGTTGAGATGACCTTAATCTACATAATAGTTCGTTTAAATGATTGATCAACCGGGTGAGAATTTGAGGGAAAACTGAAAGATCGGGTGTGGTAGGATGCCATTTTTAGTCATTTTCTTTGTTTGTTTAAAGGTGAAGAACTTTTTGTGAAATACAAGTTTTGGTACTTTGAGGAATGAATTCTTCTTTCTCCTTCGCATCTATATATACCAAAGTTAGAGAAGACAAAAGGAATCTTAGATAAATGAGGGATCATATGGTTTCATTCATATATTATATCAATTCAAGTAAAGATAGTAATGTGTTAGAGTATATAACATATTCTAGGGCCTCAACCATCAGCTTAAGCTTTTGGTTGAGTTGGTTCCTTGACATGGTATCAGAGCCAATGTGACAAGAGGTCACGGGTTCGAATCTCAACCACCTCTCATTTAAAGTGGAATATTTAGTGCCAGCTATGAGGAAGGCTTGTGTTGCATCCACACTTCTAGCCCAAAGGGCTCTTGTGTGAGGGGGCGTGTTAGAGTATATAACATATTCTGGGGCCTCAACCATCAGCTTAAGCTTTTGGTTGAGTTGGTTCCTTGACATAATGACTTGCTGCATTTTGGCAATATTCGGTATGATGATCCAGAAATTACGCTATACACATTTGAAATGACGAGTTTTTAAATTTCTTGAATGATGTACTGCACGATTGCTCTTTGTTTTGCCAACAATGCACATGAGTTCTGTTAGCACATTTCTTATTTCTGTAGCCTCATATGATTCTGAAAGGATTTTCTTTATTTCTTAATTCTATCTTTGAGATTATCTGTGAAAATTTTAAGGGATTATTAAGCACGAAGAAGCCTACTCGATCCTACAGATTAGGCAAGTGCTTGGCTATAGGGGAACATGTAATATTCGCGCACACATGCATGCATTTACTAGTACTGAATTTTCTGGAGATATATCAGACATTTGGAATCCAAACAGCTAATTAGTCATGACTCAAGAGATGATTCGACCCCTACACATGGAGTCATCCTCATAACAACTTCCGATTCAACCAACGTTCTTAACAGATTATTATTCAACTTATTCTTTTTTTTATTTCACTTAATTAATTCCCGTGAAATTTATTTCCATTTTTAACATTGAAAGCTGACATCAATGTAGAAAATAACTAGAAATTTATCCTTTCGCTGTTTGTATTCACTAAAAACTTAATGTAATTTAAGATTTTGGCCTTTCAAATTTTAGGATCTAGATAAAGTTACTGCATTATTGAAAGGATGAACATGCAAATATGTAGACAAGAACAAAAATTGTGGAAAATTGTATGTTTAATTTCGTATAATTTTCATGTACAGATAAAAAATTTGTACAGTCACTAGAGCTATTTTCACCTAGTTACTAAGGATATTCAAAAGAGTTGCCCTTGTGTTAACAAGATGCCTAAACAAGCATTCTAAAACTCGATCAATTTCTTCAATGTTTGACTCTAATTTTACTAACTGTGACATATCAACTGTTGCATCAATTGCATCCAATTCACTGATTGCTGCTGTTTCTTTCTCAGATTTTTGACCTCTCACAAATTTAGAGAAAGTCCAGCTACTTTTCTGTGATCCACCAATGTAAGAAAACAATGACTTGAAGATGTCAACTGTAATTGCTTGCACATCTTTCAAAGTTGCCTCAATGGGATTGGCCTCGTTAGTCTTGACAACTTCTCGAATGCCTTTTGAGCACTTTTGGATCACCTTCTTTATTGTCTTTCTGGCTTTCAAGTATTCAGAGACATGATTCGATATATTAAGTTCACTGCTACACCTTCGGCGAAGAACTGATTGTATTTCTTGAAGCATTTCCTTTGATTGTGCCAAGACATCCCTCGATGTAGAACAAACGTCGAGGAGTCTTAGAGATCCATCCAAAACCTCGTCAACCCAACTGCCAGATTGAGTTTTCTGATTAACTGGTAGTTGAAGAAACTCATCAACACATTTGTACAAATCATTTAGATCGGTAAGTTTGTTCGTCAATGATGAAGTAGAGGCAGCTTGAGAAGACCTCACTCTGCACAATTGTTGTTCTACCTGATCAGCAACTGGGTGAGATTTTGATGGAAAACTTAAAGATCGAGTGTGGTAAGACGCCATTTTTTGAATGTTGTTTATTAATCTGTATGAAGGAAGAGAGCTTTGAAATACAAGTTTTCGTTTTGATGTCAACTTGTTTCTTTTCTTACTCTATATATATCAAACTAAGATAAGACAGGAGGAATCTAAAAAATAATGGAAGGTAACATGATTTTGTTTATTATATTGAGGTCTTCCTTGGGCTTGTCCCTTACTTTCTTTTTCTTCAGAAACTTGCCAACTAACTCTCTGATCAATGATTATATTATTTGTTTGGCTTACACGATGTTTGTTCTGTGTTTATCAACAGCCATCTTTCCCGCCTAACGTATTTTAGGTATATATCCCTTATTTCAATGAACTTCATGTGCTGAAAATCATTTTTTATTCATTGTTGAGCAATAGATTTCTGATTCGTGATCCTAAAAATGTGGCATGTACACAAGTTATAGAGACAAGAACTGATCTCTTGAGTAATGTGTTGGCACAGTGATTCGACAATGATGCACACGAGTGAAATTAATTTCTAGCTGAAGTATTAATTCAGAGAAATCTCCTGCATGATCCTAGAGTGTAGGCAAGTGCTTGGAAACAGCAAACCATGAATATTTTACGCATCAATCCACGTTACTTCCACCAAAATGTCCAGAGTTTCATGCAGACAAAAGGAGCCTTGACAGGCTATCTGTAGTTCCAAAACTGACTGAATCATTACAGACAAAAGGACCCTTTATAAGCTCTCTTATTGTTTCTTATGTGTCTTGTAACTCCATAATTTAAGTTTCCTGCATGTCCAGACTCCAATGAGATTATGTGGTGAATTTCTTTGTTACTGATTTAGAAGTTGAAAGAGAATGGCTCAGACCCAACAACGGTAGAAAACGATAGTTAAAAGATGAGTAGAAAAACTGAGGATAAACAAAAGGCACAAACAAGCAACAACACCAATGTGTTTATGAGGTATCTAATGATACCTCCCCTCAAAAGATGATTTCTTTCATTAATGTATTCAACAATACACTAATGACAAGCCAAACACACTTGAGAACAAGCTCTCAAGATAGTGATTCCATCAACAATGGATATCACCCATAAACCAACACAATGAAGAAGAAAACTCTTATGGTTTCTAACCCTAGCTTTCTCGTGTAGCCTTACTCTCATACTTCTAGTGATGTTCTAAGGCTCCCTTATATAGCCTAGTACATAGAAGCCCTAGCACCAATGGCTTAAAGCCCAAACAAATTCCGCAAATAAAACAGAAACTTGCTGAACTCGTGTACTGGAGCCCGCTCGACCAGTCGAGCGCCAATCCTGTAGCTACTGAACTCTCTGTTCATCTTCAGGTGAACCGTTCGACCGAGCCAACCCCGCTCAACCAGTCGAGTAGCCTTCAACCGAGCTCTCTGACCTTTTGAGTGCTGCTGCCTTGCAACGCCAACCCTTGTTCTTCGTTGCACCCTCATCACGGCACTCCGAAGACCCTCCACCACATGAGGGTGATTTGGAGCTTGCTCTAACAGAAGTGTTATTGTAAATATATTGTTTAAAACAAAGAATAGAGCCATCGCAAGTTGAAGACTCTAGAATTAGGCTGATCTCTATCAGGATACCTCTAGGAAATATCATGTGTTGGAGTTGGATTTGGAAACCTAGGATGATCGTTTTGAATCCTTTAAAACGAAGAGTGAAAGGACTTAGGAGCAGCTTTAAGACGCCAACACCACTCTCTTTCAGCTTTGGGAAGATCTTAAGAAGGTGTTGTATGCAAGCTTATCTCTAAGATTGCACACAATAGGATGAACATAAGACTAACTCATGGATGAACAATAAAGAATACGTATTGGGGATTTGGGCTATGAATCACGAGGAGGAGGGCTTGTTGAATATGATATGTTGGTTTTGAATGTTGGATATAAAAGGAATGGTTTTGGGAGTAAGATTGCTTTTGGGTGGGAAAGAAGGGTTGGTGTTTGTAAGATTGTTTGCAAGCTTTGATTGACAGTGCTATAGATACACCACAAAGAATTTGTATTCAATGTTGATTGGATATTACATAACTTATTTATGTGTATCCTTATTTACAGCAGTGATTTGCCAACTATGTACACAATTGGGAATGGCGTTGAAATCGGGTCAGATCAGAATGTATAACAGTGCTAGCCACACCGGTGTTCAACAATATCTTACCCTTGACATGCTACGAGCCCACAAGTATCCAACAAGTCGGGTATTCAACTCGTAAAAATCATCAGATATTGGGCTGGTCGCTGGATCACTGACACCAAGTTCCAGGTGCTCGACTGTGTATAAAACAGCATTTGTATTACTGTGTAAATGTATTACACTCATTATTCAATGATACAAGAACATGAGTTACGTATAAACCAAGCATGTCCTAATCAAATGATGTAATTACTCTAACAAGCTTCAGTTAATCTTACCACCTACCCAGTAGTTCCCAAGTATGAATCATAACATCCCTTCAAACTAGAAGGTACGTAAAGAAACTCCTAGTTTGAAACCAACTTTAAACTCATAAAGTGACTGTCAATTTCTACATGTTCCTCGTTATTCTTCTATGAGATTCTGTCGATGTATAATTTTTCATATAAAGATACGCATGATATTACATAATAGGAGTTTCACCAACACTCCTTTTAATGTCCTTATGATGGTAACATTTTAGGTATAGATAATGTATCAATATTTATATTTAACAGGTCACATACCCTGTGAGAAATTTTTGGAACTTTTCATGTATATAACAATAACAATATTAAGCATAAAAAATTTCAAATTTGTGTGTTGTAACAAATATTGAATGTTATGCTATACTATACATTAATATTTAAACTGAGAAATAAAGTGTTATTAACAACAACTATTCAAATATCGAAAATATCTTTATAGGTCAAACTTATGGTGCAGGCCAGTGAGTAAAGGCATGAAAAACTTATTCAGAGGATTAGTTTTGAGCCGGAGGACTCTTTGACTGCATCCTCCTTTATGGGTATGGGTTGCCGTCTTCCTTCCCTCCCCAGATCCTACTCATATGTCTCTCTGAGCGGGATACATTGAGTATGATGATGATGATTTAAAAATCGAAATTACACACAATAACAAATCATTTTATGTCCTAAAATACTTGGCGAAGGTCTATTGAAAACACACCATAAGTCTACCTCATTCATATATGTGAAGGCCCTTTGAATTTAAATTTACCCTGTTTGTATATAAAGAACCTTTCAAAACCATATCCATTTGAGAAGCAACTCACTTGAATCCCACTTAATAAGCATCTAACTGATCCCCATTCCATTGCGCATGTCTAAATTTTAAAACAAAAATTAGAGATAAAAAATCTCAAATTTAAGTGGTGCACTTTTAAGAATTTTCACCTTCCTTTACTTGTTCTTCTAAAGCACTTGTCCATGTTAATAACATTTAATTATAAAATAAAAAAATAAAAAAATTTCAAATTTCCATTTAGAAACCTCACCTTCCTCCCTAGCAATTTTCATGTCTTCTTTCCTCCCATGAGTTTGAAACCCTCTCACCGTAAGACGAGCCTATACAAAAGTTCCATAAAATACATTATCAAAAAACAATGAAAACTAACTTTCCACTTGTATATATAGCAATTTTTAGATAGTTTGGGCGAACCAAATTAAAGTCATCTCAAGGTGAGACGACCTCAATAAAAAATTTAGTGTTATTAGATTAGATTAGACAAGACTTTAACATTAAAAAAGGCTCAAACTAACCAGGCCCATTTGTTTGGGCCGACTGGCTGAGTGTGTGGGAAAATTTAAACTTAATAGGCAAAATAATATAAAAAGATCAAACAATAAACAATGTTTTAAATATTTTTCAAAGTAAGCACTTTTTTCCTAGAGTTGAGGTTTGGATTATTCGCTATTAGCTTGACCTTGTTTGACCAACTGTCCTTTGTTCGCAGTTACTACAAAGATCTGGTAAAAAACATCAAAGTTTTTATTCATTGTTAGTAATAACGTACAAAGAACTCGACTTTTTTTTGATCAGCCCTCTTTGTTCGCTGTTACCTAAACCTCAACTCTGAAAAAAAAGTGCTTACTTTGAAAAATATTTTAAAACATTACCTTTTTTTACTTTGTTATTAATATTTTGCTTAATTCATTCAAATTATCAATGTGTGGTCTCTACTACTATAGGAGTACATTGATTTCTATATTTCGTAGCCCATTTTAGAAATAAATAAGTGATATTTCATTTTGATCTTGATTTTATCATTCACACTAAAGCAAGATCGTATGTCTTGTTCAAGTTTTCTGATATGATATACAAAGTATAAAACTAATCAAATATCCAACTTCCAGCCATCAAAAAATAAACAGGAAAAAAAGAAAACAAAGAAACATAAATTTTGAAAAATATAATCAAACTAGACAAATGTGAACATATAACGTTGAAAATTTCATTGACAAAATTAAAAACTAACACATTCAAGTAAAAATGATTGATACAGTAGTTGGAGTCACTGATAACTGATAACTGATTAATCCCAAAACAATAAATGACCAATTTGATCACAGTTTCCTTATAAAAGATTTAGCTTCATTTGACTTGAACAATTCCAGCACTAATCAATTTCTGGATCTTATGCATCACCATTGGATTCTTCATATGGTCCTGTGCTGCCTTCGGATTCTCCTGGAAGTCCATCAATACCTAACACCCACAATACCATCGGAAAACAGACGCTCATTTTCTTGCTACAAATATATATTCACAAGTACGCTACTCTAACAAAGCAAAAAGCAAACCCAGATCCCCATACTGCATATAACAGGTCAGTTAAAAAAAACCCAACCCGATTGACCGACCTGCCAACCCGTATTCTAAATGACGGGTCAAATAGCAAAAAATTTTAAAGTATAGGCCAAGTACCCAACCCACCTTAACCATTTCGAGACAAAATATTTTTATACATACGGGTACCCGTTGGCCCATTTATTAGGGGGAGGGGGAATTTTTTAAATGTATGCATTAAATCTGTGAAGCCTACCAAATAGCAATCAACACTAAATGACTGACCTTTAATTAATTCACAATTTCTATTCATCTGTCTCGCTCACTCACCTTAGCTTAATTTTTTTTTTTAATTGTATTCCCATCAAAACCCTTTGATTTTAAGAACATTCCATATTTTAAGAACATCATTTTCTGGTACATCGGGACATGGGCCATTAAAATAGGTACCCGACTAACCAGGTACCCGCCTTTCCGGGTATCCGAAATGCCGGGTTCCCGCTAATGAACGCCCCTAAAGTGCATAAGCATATAACTCAATCGGACGCCCACAAAAATAAAGTCAGAGATATTATTATCATAAAGAATTTACCTGTCTCATAACAGGGTCCGTGAGGATCGTCTGGATTTCTGGGTCATGCATTGCTTTTGCCTGTACGACATCAGAAGCATAATAATCAGATCTTCACAAACCAGTAAGTAAAACTGGGCATATTCTAATACAAGAATGGTATAAAACCTGTCTCTCTTTTAGTTCATCAGGAGTTAAATCTCCACGACTTGCTTTATTGATTTGTCCAACACATCTGTAAGAACAGTCAATACATCACTAATGTCATTATCAGATCTTGGGGAAGAAGCAATTGCTCACAATTTAACTAACACAAACCTCCTGACACCATCCAGCAATTCTGGGTTGTTTGGATCGAGTTTTAGTCCTTCCTGATAAGTCTCTAAAGCTTTGTCGTATTCCTTCATGAAGAATTGGACAGCTCCCTTTCTAGTATATCCCTTTACAAACGAAGGGTCAAGCTCAATGCACTTCTCGGCATCTTTCAGTGCTTCTGGCATTGCCCCCAATTTAGTGTAACTAGCAGCTCTGTTGCTGTATGCCTGGATTACATCAACGTTATACATAACTTCACAAAGATGTTATTTCACTCAAGAAAGAATAAGATAATCATCAACAAGTGACAAGGTCAAGACCTTCGGGTCGTTAGGGTTCCTTTTGATGGCTTCAGTGTAATGCTTGACTGCTTCAGGGTACTTCTGTTCCTTGAAATACTCATTGCCTACACAAAACAAAGGCAGAACACACTTAAAAGTGAACACACTTAAAAGTGAACATACTCACATGAATATATTCTAGCATTCCCACCGAAGTCAAAATATAAAACACGTATTTTGAACAGACTCGGAAAGAAAGTAAGATAATTTATTTATTTGATGTCTACCACATGGAAAACTAAGGTCACCAAATGAAATTAAAAAATATTTGTGAAAAGGCTAAAAACTCGTCACCGCATGGAATTTCTCAAAAAAAAAAAAAAAAACAAATTCCATTGAGGGGTCGACAAAGTTCAGAATTGGGCATAAATACAACTAACCCCATCTTAATGTATATATCGTCAGGGAAACTTTCATCAAACATTCTAGTGAGTAGACAGCAACTTCCACTTATATGTAGCATCATTTGAAGAGCTAAGTAGTGATGCTCGAAACTAAATTATCTCCCATCACATTTTAAGACTTCACAATTGCTAATATTCAAGTAACAGAAAAATATAACAACTACACACAAAAGGAGCAAATACCTTTTTCACGCTCTTGATCGGCTATGTTGGGATCAAAGTACTCCTGCTGCTCCAAGTCTTTCTTTGCTTTTTCAGCCTCATTCAACTTCTTCAGTGTGTCAGGATTGCGGTGTTCAGTCAAAGCTTTCTGATAAGCTTCAATAGCAGGCTCGTAATCCTTTGACGTCTTTGCCATTTTTGCCAAAGCAGTTCCTTTCCTAGTTAGGGCCCTGGCTATCATTTTATAGTCAGATCGAAGCTCCCTACCTCTTTCCACGGCATTGTCACAGTCCTTGATACACTCATCATACTGCAGACATTTAACGACAAATCATAAATAAATGCCACATCATAAAATAGATATATACCAAATTATCTGATTAGTCATCCATGAGTCTTATTTCAAGAGAGCCAAACATTTATACTTTCTTAATTTAAGATTATAATAGAATAGAATATATACAAATAACTCAATAAATCATACATGCATCTTACTTATGTAAAGTTCAACTTATGTATACGACCAAAGGTTAGTCTGAAACAACGAACAACTTTGTTACCATAACAAGGGTAAGTTCATGTACATCCAACTCTTCAAACCCCAAACCCAATTGTGGAAGAACCAATCAATTAATGGCATTGAGGCAATGAAATGTCAATGTACAATAATAGGGATAGCAAGCGGATAAAACTATATGGGTTTCACACCGCATCCACCTCAAAATAGGGTGAGCATGGATATGAATTTGACAGGTAATGAATGGATATGAATATGAAAAATCTTACACATTATATGAGGGGGGAAAGAAGTCTTATTTGTCCCGTATCCAACCGCCTCGCCCCACATATACAAAGCACCACCTTAAATTAATTGTATATTTTTATTATGAAGTACTGACAAACGTAAGGATAATAAAATATTTTTAAGCATGCTCTATTCTAAGGTACTTTTTCTTTTAATTAATAAATTTTGATATATATAAATTTGCAAGAAATTGTGATTGTATAGGGCGCATACTAAGTAAAAATGAAGTGGATAGGAGGTAGGTATGACCGTATGAGGTGGTTCTCGGTTGGTTGTAGTGGATGGAAATGGTTTTACAATCACAGAAGAACAATAGAGCATGTATACAAAACAAAAAAGTCATCTTCCAATAGGAACCATCTCAAACACATGTAACATAACTCCTTTCAACATTTTTACCTACCATAAGCATTACTTAACTTAATACAATCGTTCCCATAGATGGAAAGACTTGTTACTAGAGTGAATATTCATCCCGACCGCAATCACAAACACAATCTTACAAAAGCTCAAATCATTCCCATAGTCTATACAATCAAATAGCCTATAAGCAACCTTATAACTTGGACAGCATCCCCTACATCCAAGAATATGATGCATCCTCAACATTCTTCATTCAATTTATAATCATACTTCATAATACTACCAAAAAACATTCCTAAAGACTTCTACACATTTGACATTACTACCAAACCATTCCTTATTCTTTACATATTCAAAATTAAACCAAAAACATTCCTTCTTTTTCACGTTTGACATTACCACCAAAAGCATTCCATTGACAAACCCTTCCAAACAACAAAATAAATCAATTACCAATTAATTCTCCAAATGGTCAAACACTAACAGTCTAATCATTTCACATAATCAAGCAAAAAGCCAATTAAGGTGTTCATGGAATATGACTTGACAATTACTATTAATTTTAAGCATATAAACTATAAACTAATTAAATTAAATTAAACACTAACAGTAGGAATATAAGAATTTGCAATCAAAGTAAATTTACCTTGCCCATCTCAAGATAAACAGCAGCTCTATTAGTTAAGAAAGAAATATCTTCATCATCTAATTCCATAGCTTTACTATAATGTGTAATTGCTTCTTCAAATTCCTTCTTTTTGTAAGCAGCATTCCCAGCTTCTTTCTCTTTCTGAGCCAACCGCTTCTTCTCTTTCTTCTCCTTTACTTCATCATCCTCCTCCTCAACCATGGGCTCTGGTGCGGGTTCTGGTACGGGTTCAGCTTTGGGCTCTGGTCGCTTAACTTCTCGCTCCCTTATGGGCTCCTCACTTTGAACCTCCATATCAGAAGGCCCACCACCATTACCGGGCATCATTTTGATATTCAATAAAACCCCAAGAGCTTGCATAACTCTTTGATCCTTCAAATACAAGTTCAAATTACTAGGGTTCTTCTGAATATCCTGCATCATCTTAATAAAATCAGGTTGCTGTAAAAACCCACGGGTACTCGGATCCGCAGTCAACTTCGCCCACATCTCTGGTCCAGAAAAAGCATCCCCAAAAGGAGAAGAACTGGGCCGAGATTCCCTAGACATAGCAGCTTGGGCATCGGAAAGCCCAGATTTAAGAGCATCATTATTAGGGTCAATTTCAAGACCCTTTTTGTAAGCGGCTATAGCCTCAGAGTAATTATGGAGACCCGAATAAGCGGCACCCAAACGACTATACCCTTTAGCCCAATCGGGTTTAAGTTCGACGGTTTTCTGAGCATCGGATAAAGCATCGGAAAACTTTCCTAAAGAAGCAAATGCAGCAGATCGGTTTGAGAAAAGAACATGGTTTGAAGGAGAAAGAGAGATAGCGTCAGAAAAGTGTTTAATTGCGTCGGTATAGTTGCCCGACGAGAAGGCGGCGTTACCTTTGGCTTTGGCTTCGTCTGCCATTGCATAGATTGGAGATGAGAGAAAGATTATTTGGGGTTTTGAGAGGAATGAATAGAAATTAACGGGGGATTATTATTATTAATAGGTCTAAAGAGGAGACGAGATGGTTCTAGGGAGAAGACAAAGGGTTCTGGAATGTTCTTAAAGGGGTGGAAATATAACGAGTGATGAGGTGGATTGTGGCCTTGGTAAATGGTAACTATAGAAATAAAATATACTTTCTTGGTTTCATAATATTTGCTATTAAATATAACATATTGTGTGAGAAAATATCAATATTAATAACAACTATTATAAAAGAGAGGAAGTATAATAATCTAATATAATAATATAAAAATGGATAAATTAATTTTAATATTGTGAATTTTTCTCTCTTTTTATTTTTAAGGTTTTACTTTCCTTTATTTTTTAAAGATAAAAATTCTAACTTTATATCTTTTTCATCTTGATATAGTCATTTGTACTGATACAATTGAATTAAAGTGAAAAAGAAGGAATTTTAGAAAAGTAGTAATAAATAAAGAGATAGAATAAATTATGTGGAAATTAAATTAAAATTAAAATGTATAAATGAGATTAAAAAGAAGTGATGGGCTATTATCCAAAATAAAAATAATGCAAATTAAGTAGGACAGATTAAAATAAAAAATACTTCATATTTAATGGGCCGGAGGAAGTCCATGTTAAATGAAGACTTTATCTCTCAATTACCCATAATAATTTCAAATTCTATGAAGATTCAATTATCTAGAAATAGATTACCTTCAAAAATAATTACAAAAATGGCTACAAGTTCAATTATCCAAAAAAAAAATTCATTAAAGCCTTTGATTCTCATTTTATATCATCAATAATCTCTGGAGGTTTATATCAAATTCAGCAAATTTGAAAGCCATGAAACTACCTATTGTATTGCATCAAGCAATTAGATTTTCCCTAATTGAATTGTTTGCGAAAATTTGAAGTTGTTTATTGTAAAGATTTTAGTTAGAAATGCTTTGTTTGATGTGTTAATGTAATTTTAATAGTATTCTCGATAGGATATTTAGACCTTTGAGCCTCAAATTCTAGATTATATCTTTGCGAAGGAATTTCCGGCCTAGTGCTCCTGAGAGGTAATTGATACTTATAAGAATTTTCATTATCAATTTGCTCTTGTACCTGTGACACGTAATCATTAATAGTTTCATTATTGATGTGCTCTTATACCTATGACACGAAATCATTAATTGTTTTAATAACTTCTCCCTCAATATTTTTGTGGAAGCAATATAACCTCTTCTACCTCCTTATGTTCCATGTTGGGATGCTTATTAGATGTTATAAAAATTGGGTGGCTAAGACAAGAAGATCGTATTACATTATCAAAGATAATTGCGGAGGTGTGCCTACTTGCTCTGAAGGATCCTTAACTAATTCTACAGAATATGTAAACCAACTTAGATCATCACTAGTATACTCTCCCTGAGATTGAATGTGGTGATTAAAATAAGAAGTATCAAAGAAATAATAATCTATAGTAGTATACATTTTATTATGGACTGAATCAAAACATCTATATCTTTTTTGATTCGTGTCATACCCAAAAAAGACACACTTAACTACTCTAGGCTCTAATTTATTACGATTTAGTTTTGACAGATGAACATAATACATTGTGCATTTAAAGACACACGGTGGTAGAGAATGAATGGGTGAGGTAAACATAAAGGATTTAAGAGAGTCAAGAGAAATTTTATTTTCAAATTTCTTTGTGGGAAGACAATGTGCTAGATAATTAGCGGTAATAATGGCTACCGACCAAAAATGATTTAGCACTTACAATTTGGTCATAAGGGCTCTAGTAATTTCTAAAAGAATACGATTCTTCCGTTCAACTATTCCATTTTGTTGTTGAGTATCTGAACAAGACGTTTGATGGATAAGGTTTTTTGTGAATATGAAATATTTGATGTCAAGTTTAATATATTCCCCACTATATTAGATCTTAAAACATAATTTGTGTATTGAATTGGGTTTGAATTATTTCATAGAAGTAGACAAATACATTAAAAGTTAAGATTTTTGTTTCAAGAAATAAATCAACTCATTCGAGTATAATTATCAATATATAAAACAAAGTAAGAAAAACCATGTGTTAAAAATTCAGATGCAGGACCTACACATTAGAATGAATATGAACAAAAGGTTTGTCAGAATGAGATAAGCTAGGTAAATTGAATATTTACGACTTTTTGACAAGCACACAAGTTTTACACTCTAAAGATATTTGAGAAATTTTAAGAGATGATAAAAATGTTGAAGGTACCCTAAGGAATGATGTCCATAAGCTAGCATTGCATGACTATTTTAATTTACCTCATCTAAATAATAAAATCCACCTCATACAGTATCTGAGCATCCTGAACAATATATCCATCATAAAACATTAAAACAGTACAATTAAGTTTTTTAGTTAATTGACTAATTAAAAGGAGTTTATGTTATAATTTCGGAATCATGAGAAAATTTGTCAAATGAAGGTTAGGTGTCACTTTAACAATCTCTGCACTTTCAACATTATCAATTTCATTATTAGCAATTTAAATATGAGTTCTTTGTTTAGGTATAAAAGTTTGTATGTCTTTTGGGTTATAACTTATAAGTCATAATATATGTTGTCCAACTATTAAAGATATATATTTGTTAAAAATAGTAAGATAAGATAACCCATAACTTATTTGGGTTTGAGTTTGGGCCAAAAATATGTATGGATTGGTGGGAATGATGGCTGTGTGTAAATTCTTTTTGGGTTTATGAATTTGGGCAAAAAAGTTTGTGGGTTGGTGGGAATATTGGGTGTGCGTAAACTTTTATAGGTTGATGAGTTTGGGTCATGGATTTTTGTTGGTTTATAAAGATTTTATTGGGTCAATATTTGTGAGTTATGAAAAATTCTAGAAACTCTTAGGTTTTACAAGATAGACTAGAATTTTATAGGTTTTGTGGGTTTTGAACCTTTTATTCTTTCTCTTCTTGTTTTCTCTCTTTTCTGCCATATATTTTATGGCTTGATTGAATGTCAAGTTTATGGAGGTTAAATATCGATTTTATGGTCGGTAGGGATCAATAATGATTTTGAACCTCTTTCTTTTATTTAGAGGTGTTCAAAACAGATCCGATGACTCAAAGTTTACCCGAATTTGCAGCCGAACTCGATTTAATCCGACTTTAAAAATGATTTACAATTATGTAAAAAACAATATGGACACAAAATCCGATTTTAAACTGACCCGAAACACATAATTCAAAATCAACTTGATAACTCGAATAAACACCTCTACCCATTAAATGTCATGTTCACATCGTTTAGCCAATTTGTGATTTGATATTTCTAAGTTCTAAATCCCGTAGATGTTCTGTGTATTTTGTCAAAAGGACCTAAATTTGGGGATATTTTGATTACATGAACTAATTTATGGGTGTTGAACTATTTAAGTTGCAACAACTTGGGCTTCTAGAAAAATAATTTTCAATTATTTTTATTTTTAATGGTTTTTTGTAGATAATGAAATCGATTAAAAAAATTAACTTTTTACCGTTTTAAAATAATACAACTATTGACTCTTGATACCATGAAGAATTTCATAAACTAATTTTAGAATTTAAAATTACTTCTATCTTATTATTCTTAATCATTAAAGTACAATGTGAACTCTTATTTATAATAAAATAAGTAAGCAAACAAAACTTACTATTAATGATCTAAATAAAAATTATTCAGAAATAATAACTAATTTTCCTAAAATAATTCTACTATCTAACATGGTTCGCTAGTTGGTGACTACTAGTGTATCATAATTCATTATCCGGATACGATACGACGTGTTGTGGTGTTGTTTTTGGACTATAGAGAGGACAGTACTAAGAAATTAAAACTTTTCTAATTTTCTTACTACATCAATTTCATGGTAGCCAAATTAGCACACAAATGCAAAATTTAGGGTGGCCCAGGATGTAAATGGAGCAGCCTTCTATACAACATTTTTGAGAAGAATTTGTGCAAAAATTTAAATTTCACTGCTGTAGCTGATCATGATGCAAACTAATGCATATTAACAGAATTGAACAACAACAAAAGGAATTTATGCAAATGGAGAAAAAAATACAACTATCTATTCGGTGTGCATGATCGAGTATATATATATATATATATACATACATACGTACGTGTGTGTGTGTGTATATATATATATATATATATATACTTTTAATTAATATATCACCAATTTTAACTTATAATATCGTTCAAATGTATCATAAGCTTTCTTCAAGTCATTCATAGAATTATATAATAATAATCATTTTATAAAAAAAATAATTTCCTATTATAATAGATTAAAAATATATCATTATCATCATATCCATATATTACATTATAATGGATCTAAACACTAACAATACCTGAAACCAAAAAAAAAAATAAAATTTAAACTCCAATTTACATCATGATCAGCTCCATAATCCTCCATCAACTATTCTATTGTTATGAATTTAATACCGTTTCTTATTATTTTGTTACATTTAAACCAAAACCATTAAGAGTTTATTCGTCAAATGTAATAAACAATACCAAACGTACAAAACTATAAATTCACACAAGTAAAGGCATTAAAACGAGCAACTCCGAGAGAATGTCTATCGATAAGACGATCTCAATTAAGGATATTTAATGGGCTTTTTAACTATATCTAATGCGTGTGGACCATTTCATACAACAATCTGTTATCATAATTCAAAGTAACATTTATCCCCGGAAATGAGACTGGGTTGATGACCTATGGAAAGGAATTTCCGACCACCGGCAGCGATCCTTGTTTGAACATTCTCAAACTCCGTTATTGGACATGGTATCGTGATCCGACCCGGATGATTAAACCCATAAACATTCTCTGCCTCTTCCAGTAACTTTCCAAACAGAGGATGATTCAAGAACAGAATAGGTATCAGAACACGCCGGGTGTCACCTTCTGGTTCTTCCACGTGTACAGCTAGATGTCCCTTCGGAATACGAATCGGTTTTGAGTCGACTCGTACATATTCTCGAGTTGAAACTGATTTAAGCAACCCTTGTTTAACCTTTCTTCCCCAATCACACAATCTTGAAATCGCTTTGCTTTTTTTCTCTATGGAGCCCTCTAACTTCTCGTATCTATATGATTTTCCTCTTTTCCGGGTAACCCATCTGAAAACCCGGGTCAGTTTCCGGCACAATTTGAATCCCCTGTTTCTTCCTCTAATCTTCATTTTGATCTAATTAGATGAAAACCCAAAATCAAATACAAAAAATTGGAGTTAATTTAGTGAAAATTGATGGTTTTTTGAGTGGGTTTTTTTTTGAATAATCCAAAATGACCAAAAGACTAGGTTTGTACTTTTCTAATGTGCTTTTTGTAGGTGAGATGTCTAAACAGGGGAAGGAGTAATGAAGCAAGTTAAGATTAAAGTTGGGGATTGGAGGAGAGAAATATTATAGGAAATGATGGAGACTTGGAGACTTTGTGGGCATTTTAAAATAGTATTAAAATATGTGTAAAATGCTATTTTAAAACAGTTACTCTTGTGAGAAATTATCTTTTATAGAGACGATTTCAAAACAAGAAACTCTTTTTTTTTTAATTTGTATTAATTGGGCTATTTAATTCATATATCTAATGCGTTATTTGTATTAGATTGTGATAATTCGTCACATAATCTCACCGTAGCTCACTCGTGTAGACATGAGACACCGGTGGGCTCGAGCCCTCAAACCCACGGGTTAAGAGCGTTGACTTGCACATATACTTGGTGAGTTTCATTGTTTCCCAAAACCATATGGTAGTAGAAGGATTAGCCCATCTAATATATATGCAAGTCCACAACTCACTATTTTATCGATGTGAAATCTTATCTCACATGTGAAATATTTCCAAGAACTTGAAAATGCCGTCGCTCACAATAATTTTTTATTTCCAATTCATATGGTAATCAAAAAAATACTTTATCAAGGTAGAATAATTCATCCCAACATAAAATAAATAAAATTAATAAAAATAATATTTTATATCGGTTAAAATCACAAAATATTTAAATTTAATTCTTACCTAATTATCTAGTTAGCGTACCCAAAAATAAATATATTAAGGTATAAAATAATATAGAATGAGAAATATAAAAAGTCAGCTATTTAAGTGTTGGAAAGATGCTTCGAAGGTGGTGATAATCAAAGTCTAGAGTCTGGCAAGTAATTAATGGAGCGGAATTTAAAAATATAAACTTAAAGGACACTTTTTGTATTTGGTATAAGTAGGGTTTGAGTGGGATTTTTATTTTTTTTTTAAAAATATGGACAAATTATACTTGTTTTTCCAATGAGGGAGTAAAGAGAAATGTGCATAGTTAAGAAACCTCCAACTGATAACTACGCCCAATAAGGGTCGAACTCAAAACCGTCTACTCTACTTGTAGATGCTATATAGCCAAAAGTACTTTTGGTAATTTAAAAATGTGATAGTCAGAATTTGTTTGTTTTTGTAATTTTAATTATTGTTGGTGAGATTTGTTAGTTTATTTAGCTGGGAGGAAATTTCGGTTGAAAGAGACAAATATGGTAAAAAAATAATACCCTTTCCATTTTTATTTGAAATTCCCTCCTAGGTTTAATTAGCGATGATTATTATGCACTTATTATTTTTAATTTCTATTTTATTTTTAAATAATTAGTTTTTTTTTGAACAAATATCTGATTGATTAATAAAGAGTCATACGGCATCTAAATCAGAGATAAAAATTAGCAAATACTCCCTCTGTTCTTTTTTGATCTTCCACATTACTATAACGGGTAGTGTCAAAAGTTCTTCCACTTTAGAATACTTTCTATTTTTAGAAAGTTTTTATCCCACTATTACCCCTTATTTAATGTGCCAATTTTCTTTTATTTATAATTATTTTCTTTCTTATACTTTCAATACAATCATTACTCCACACTACTATTTAATTAAAATAATACCCATTACAACCTCATACTTTCAATACAATCATTACTTCACACTACTATTTAATTAAAATAATACCCACTACAACTCAAAGATTCTATCTTTCTTAATATGTGTGAAAAACCCAAAGTGAAAGATAAAAAAAGAACGAGGAAGTAAATAACAACTTTAACCAAATATAATTCAAAATTAACAAAATTAAGATCGTTGTATATGAGATCTGACAATTTTGATTATCCTTTTCCACTTGCTGTTTGACACAGCCTTTTACGAGGAGGTTTTCAATCTGTTGTAGTCTTGAGATAGAATTGAATTTGATGTAATTAATAGTAATTGTAATTTTAGTGTCTGTTGCATTATCGCATTAGTCTCTACCAATAAATCAATTAGAGACCAAACTTCATAACTCCAAACTCTCACGAGGAGAGAGATCAAAACCCACTACATGGGTAGAATCAACCCAATGAATGGGTAAAACAACTATCCTGTAGAGAGATGACAAATATTTATTCTAATCATATTCAAAACACAAATTGTTGTGAGAGACGATCTCTCCGAGAGACACATTAGATATATGAGTTAAATAGTCCAATTAATGTAAATTAAAGAGAAAATGTGAATGTTAGAGTCTTGTTTTGAGGTCGTCTCTTTGAGAGACGGTCTTTCACAAGAGTGGCTGTATTCAAAAAGCTTAAAATGGAGAAATAGGAGATTATGGTTGATGATAGCTCCAAACCAACTATAGAGATTATGGTTTTTTTTAGAGGGAAAAGAGAGAAAAGAAGAGGGTAGTGGCTAAGGTTTCTCTGTACCCCTTAAATAATTAGTTAAAATATATTTAATTCTTAAATAATAAGTTAAAATATATTTAGATGAAATCTTGTTTTAATTGTCTCGAATGAAGATTATCAATATCTATTTTTCATAATTTTTAAAACTTTTAGATAGTGTAGATATTCTTTTATTGAATAAAGTTAATGAAAAAAGTGAAGACCATAAAAATTACAAAAATATTAGAATAAAGTTAATTGAAAATATATGAGACCAAAAGCATTGAAAATTATTAAATTTAAGGTGATTAATGCTAATTATATCATATAAATCTCTCTAAAATGAAAAAAGATTATATCAAATATAAACACAGATAATAGAATACTCCAATAAAAAAAAATAGGAAATTATAGTTGAATGTGCCCCCTGCCTATCGTTAAATGTACTCGTAGTCAGTAGATACCACGGACTACAAGTGAATTTTAACGTAGGCCACGTAAAGCAACATGGATGAAATTGAGGAGTGAAGAATCGCTAAATATGGAATCATAGGAAAAATACTCAGAGCGGAAATTGAATAGAGTATGATTTTGCATCCTGCATCAAATAGTTAGTAAAATAGAATACACTTTTCTTCGACATTTAAAAGGTCGTGAGCAAAATCTAAAGTATAACCTCTAAGATTTAAAATTACATTTTATTATATTTTAGTATTTGTAAATTTATTTATTAATACTGTAATTAGTATTACTATTTTCTATTAATATATTAAAATGAAAAATTTACCCAGAATAATCCAACCTATTCACGATTTTCCTATAATAATCCCAACTATCGATTAACCATGAATAATCCCAACTATTGACTCACTTAACCTGTGCTGTTGTTGCTCTTGTTTTTACCGGTGCAACAGGTAATTTTCTGGCATTTAGTCAATAGTTGGGATTATTGTAGGAAAATCGTAAATAGGTTGGATTATTCTGGGTAAATTTTCCATTTTTTAAAATATTTATCTTTTTTTTATATTCAAAATGACTTGCTACAATAGGTAGCAGGTCACCTGGGTGTACCCAAGGCAAAAAGACCCTCCTAAGTTCGGATTATTCATGGTTAATCGATAGTTGGGATTATTGTAGGAAAATCGTGAATAGGTTGGATTATTCTGGGTAAATTTTCCTATTAAAATATAGCTAAATTTTATAATTACATGGAATCAACTATTAATCATAAATTTAAAATAGTCATTCCTTTTAAGTTTAAAATTTAAACTACTATTCTCACCTTTTGAACTAATAATAAAAGTTGTAAATTAAAAATTATCAAGAGAGATTATATTGCTCACCTAAAATAATTTATACTAGTATATCCTTATTATTTAATACAAGCTGATAACATAAATTTATTAACTAATTTATCTAATTATCTTTTAAAAAATAGATTGAATGTGAATTCACAGTAAATTGTAATACTTTCCCTGTTTATTTAATTTTGCTACACAATACACAAAAAGCCCCCATTTTAATTTTAACCATATAGCAAAAATATGAGGCCCCCATAAATCGGGGTCCTAAGCAGTACCTCATGGTGCTCCCCTTTTTAGTCGCCCCTTATAGAATATGAATTGTAGAACATGTTTTGCATGTTTGTGTGAATGCTGTATACTTGCAAAGAAAATTTTACATCACCTAATAATATTTTGAAAACGATGCTGTGTTAGAGTTCTAATAATATGTTTCAAACTCCAATATCAATAAGATCAAGGATATGAAGTCTTGTGATGAACAAATTACACTTTCAATGAAAACAATGTTTGTAAGAGATAATAATGCAATATAATGACACAATGATTTACGAGTTTCACCCTATTTTGGCTCCTTCCTCGAAAGTGAGTAGTATCTCATTTATATTATCACAAAGAAATTCAAAGAACTCTCAAATTGGAGAATTACAATAGAGAAGAGTTTAGGCTTTGTGTTTAGACTTGGGGTAATTTTGTGGATATGTTACAATTGCATATGAGACCTCTATTTATATAGGATTATACATTTATTGAGTAACACACAATTAAAACTAAGGTTAACAAATGAAAAACTTATGAATTTGAACAGACCAAAAGAAACGGATCCAAAGCCCACTGCCTCGACCGCTCGTTCGAGCCCCTCTCTCGCTCATTCGAGCGGCTCATCAGATCATGCTAATGTGAGGCTGCTGCTAAGTGCTCGTTCGAGCACTGTGATTTCGAAGCTAGTGACTTCGCATGATAGTTTTGCTCGTTCAAGGCAAGACTCGTTCCTTGAGTGCCTCGATCAAGAATCTTTTCTTCACCCTTTAACTATCATTCATCATGCTAATTAACATCTATGTTTAAGAGCCTCCATCAATACACTAATGACTATGCATTGAACCAGACTTAAACACTTTATTTATCTCACAAATTAAGACACACACTTAATTACCCATAGGTTTCGACTTCTATGCAACCATACTAATACATATATATTTATTTGGTGCACTCAAGTCACCATAACACTAACATATTCACATAACATAGATTTTTCAGGACATCCACCTTAAAGTTTATAGAGGGTGATTCCAAAAAAAAAAAAAATAAATAAATAAATAAAAATTAAGTAGCTATTTAGTTTTATAAAACAAAGTGTAAAAAGAAACTTTTTAAATACAAAATAAAATAAAAATGTTTGTTGTATATTCAATAACCAACGTAACATCAATTAATCAAAGATCAAGTTGTTTTATATTTGAGTTTGGTTCCTTCTTATCCTTAGCTTATTAATTTTATGTTTTGAAATTCACAAAATAAACATCCGAAGTTTAAAACAATTCACGTAGTTGATTTTAATTGTCAATTCTGTTTTCATCTTTGTAGGTTGTCTTTTTAGTTAGATTAATTTTTGATTAAAGCTTGTAATAGTTTGCAGTTGCACTTTTTTAATCTTTATTTAATCTTTGTTAGTTTAGCTTAAAGCTTTATAATAATGTAAAACAATAAGCAAACACTCAAAGAAAGCTACATCAATAGAGGCAGAGAAAAAATTGTCAAATTCCTTTAAGGCCGTCTGTAATTTTAAAAATTATGAGATTTTTCTAACTTTGAATATTTAAACACTTAACATATACTATATAATTCAATATTGAATAGACTCCCAAATTTTTGAGATTCTGTGCAGTTGAACATGTTAAATACGCTCAAAATCTCCCCATACATCAACACTTGATGTGGCGCACAACACCAAGCTACAAAGAATGTTGGAAGTTATAAAATCTCCCCATACAAAGAATGTTCATGGTGATGGAAGTTAGGAAGTTGAGTCAAAGAAGTTATTAGCAAGTGCAAGTAGTGGACTGAATGGGAGGTTAGAATTCAGTTGCTTATGGAGTTAATTAAACTCCTTAGTAAACTACTAGATTTGATCGGGTGGTTATGGGAATTGAAATATAAGTGGAGATCATGGTGGAAAGTTACAAATGGTGAAAAGTTGCTCAACTCCCTTAGGAAGTTAATTTCAAGTAAACTTTTTTATTTTTATTGCATTGTTTTAGTATAAAAAGAATAGATGCATAAGTTTAATATAGTAGAGTACTGAATTATGAAATCATAAATCAAAAGACAAATTTTTCATAACGCCTACAAAAAACAATTATCAAGCATTTCAATTTACAAGACTTGCTGAAATCATTAACATTTGTTTCAAAGCCTTGTCTTCTCTTAAGCTCTTCAACTCGATTAGAATAAGTTTAGAAAATCCTAATTTTTTCCTAGCATGGGTTTCCTTTTATTATGGAAGAATTGAATGCATGTTGCTTACCAATTCTAGGTTGATACTTTTTCTGTTCCACTATACTTACTTCATTTGGCTTTTTACGTAATCCAATGTGTTATTTTGATCATTTATTTATTGAACTATACACATTCAAAAATTATAAAAATATGTTGGAGTTTTTGTGTGACTTTGAGTACACCAATGGTGTATGATGAGGTTGGTGGTGTGTGGATGTGTGTATATGATGATGTGGGAGTCACTATAGACTTTCTGATGAGCCGCTCAACCCACACTATGGCATGCTCGACCGAGCCAGTTGGCTCGACCAGATCAGTGAGCATTTTGATCTGCTGCTCGAATGGAATACAAACCGCTCGACCAAGGCCATTTCGCTCGACCGGTCGAGCGAGGGTCCAGAATGCACTCTATTTTTCTTGCGCGATAAGTTTTACGGAAATGTTTTAAAGTGGAGCTTTGCCCAATCATTGGTACACGGCTACTACTATAAATAGGAGTCCATACACTCACTCTAATGTTGATTCAAACCCTAGCTAACACAAACCCATCTTCTTTATCTTCTCCAAGTGTAATACTTCATTGTAAGAGTTCTTGAGCACTCCATTATTTCTTCATATAATCAAGCAAGCTAACCACCACCGAGATCATAGCCCACATTAGGGTGAACCTCGTAAATCTTGTGTCTTTGATTTTGCTTTCTTTCTTATTGTTTCGCATTGCTTATTATTGAAGTGTTGTTTACTTGCATTGAACACCCTTGCCATTGGTCTTGGGTGTATTCTAGGGATAAAGATTGAAACTTTAGACCCTAGTGTGTTTGTTTTATCAAAATATAATATTATGAAAGTATGCGATTAGACGATTCAAACAAGATTACAATTGACTATATTTTTTCTTACACATTAAACGTAATATATAAAATAAGCTTGAATGATAAATAATGTCAAAAACCGTTATGTAGCGAGTATTTCAAAATGGAGAAAGTATAAAAGAGTCTAGTGACTAAAGGTTATGAAGTATATATTACTAGGATTGATAAGTGTCTAAAGATCTGATTTCTTTAGATGTTCTATGCACTCGAATCCAAATTGTTCGAAGAATTTCAGATTAAGATCAGATGATCACTTTTGTTAAGTTTATGCATCATAATGTTAGAACCAAACAAACATGTAAAAGTTGATATTCTTCGTCTTTTGACTTAAAAAAGAAGCATTATTCAAAAAGTTAATGAATTAAGTGGTATTATATTCAACAACTGAAAATTAGCTGGAGGATAATTAATTTAAATATACGATGAAATTAGGAGTTTGTAGAGTACATACGTACATTCCATGCAAAATTTTGCGAGGAAAATAAATTTAAATTGAAATAAATTAAGTAACGTCGCTTTCCTTGGTTGTAAATTACGGAAGTCTAAACATAGAAAAGGTAATAATTCATTTATTTAATTCACTCAATATGAGAAAATAATAAAATAAATTTGGTCAACTCTTTTTAATTCGTTTTGTAATCTGTTGTAGTGGACATGTTAAATTGTAAATTTTTCACCAATAATAACCAATTTGAACTAATAATACAATTTAAGAATATTACTAGCAAAGTTAGCTAATAAATCAAGTAAAAGTTTATATTCTGCTAGCATATAATCTCATGTAACACACAAAATTTACTACTCTTTTTATTACTTTTTAAACGTTTTATTTGCTTTTTGAGTACTATTTATTAACCACTCTTAATTTGTAATTTATTTTTGATCACAAATTAAAACATAGTCAAATGAGATCTTGTTTGATTCATCTTAACATAGGGTGTATTTATATCTATTTTTTTATAATTTTTAATTATATACAATTAAAGATATTAAAAATTGAATTAATGCATTAACAAACGTGTAAAAAACAAATGAGACATTTGAAGTGAAACAGAGAGAGTAATATAGAAATACATACTTATAAATAAAAATTTTAACGGTAGATGCAGTTGCATATCTATTTATAACTATTACTAAAGCAAAACACGGATGACATCATTGCCTTTTTAAATTGCTTACGTGTCACAATCTAAACATAAACTTTCCCTCTAAAACTCTATGATGATGTCATTGTCATTATGACTAATATTTTATATGTTTGACTTTACTACTTTGTAATTATAACTATAATATTATCCATATTAATTAATTTTTTACTTTTTAGGTCATAACATTTAATGTATTAAAAAATCATATATTTTATTTCTTTTTTTTTTCAATTATTTATAAAATCTTAGTTTATATAAACATATCTAAAAATTTAATAAAGTTGTGCATCGTACATGTACTATCTAATTATTATTATATTAAATTATACTATTTCTAATTAAATGAATCATCAGGGTCTTTTTATCAAATTATAATAAAAGATATGTGTTGATATGCATGTAAAATAATATATCACGACCAAATTATAACTAGCAAAGTAGGTTTCACTAAATCAGGTATAATGATGTAAAGTTTTCAAAAAATTATAATTATTTATGATTAATGTTCTCACTAAAACTTATCTTTAATATTTAATATTATTATTAATGTAATAAAATCTTTTACATATTATACAATTATATTTAAACCAGTAAAAATACTCATTTAGCAATACTCTATAAAATTTTCATTTGAAAATTTGTAAGTAGCATTTAGTATTTGTAAGTAGCATTTTATTAATAGATGAAGAACAATGGATTTCCAATAAATCAAAATGAGAACTACAATATTATAGAGAGTTTTCAAGTCGAATGGTTTGTGTTTTATGCTAAACATTTACATATCATATGAGAATACTAATCAATCTGGAGTTAATTAGCATTACAAGAAAAGCCTTTACTACAACCACAAAAGTCATTGTAACAAAGAAAAAATCATTGCTAAATAGGTCATTTTTGCTACATTAGGCACTCTTGTGGTAAATAGTCACTAAAGGCTTTTGCAATGATATTTAGAATAGCAATAGCAGAGCCGTTCTTTAAGGTAGTTTTGAGGTGCAAACTCTAGGCCCAGTTCATAAAGGGTTCAGATTGAGTTAATTTTTATAATTAAATTAGTATTTGCTTAAGTAGCATCTAGCATAAATCGAACTTGCAGCATTAGGTTTCTTAGTTAAGCGCATAAATAAGGGCCCTTTTTTTATTTTTTGCTTAGAGCCCAAAAATTGTCAAGAACGACAGCAATAATACTACATTTTCATAATGCTATAGTATTATTGATCTTTAGCTGAAGTAAAGTATAGATTTGTGGCATTTGCGACCATACGAATGCTCACATGTTGGTCGCTCTTATATTATTTTTCTCTGTTAATCCTAAGAAATTTATTTTATTTTTTGCGACTAACCTTTAGTCGTTGGATAATTACAAAGTGGTTGTGAATTAAAAAAGGAGAAAATTTCCTTCCAACAAAGTAGTATACTACGACTAATATTATGCTAATTATATACGTATTAATACGACTAATATTATACTAATGGTATAAGAATACGACTAATATTATACTAATAATATACTATTATGACTAATATTATACTAATATGCGTAATACTATAAAATTATCTATACTCGTATGACTTATATAATAAACTAGCTACTAATACAAGTACTAATGCTAAACTAATATGAATTATAATATGCAATTTAAACTAATACAACTAATAATATACTAATACAACTAATACTACCTTGATACGAAATATACTATGCAAATATGGCTAAAATTATACTAATACAACTAATACTATTAAGAAGATAAAGTTGGTCTTGAAATATCAGTGGAATTCAACACCATATGTGGGTACCTTTTTTAACGGCCTGTGTCCCTTTTTAACCGAGTCACTGAGTACCCGTTATATTTTAATATCGGCCCATGACCCGACCTGAATGTTTCTTTTTTTTTTATTGAAAATTGACCCGCCTTTTATCTTGCGGGTCAGCGAATCAATGGATCGGATCGAACGAATCGGGTATTTTTGAACGGCCCTAATGTGCATGGATCAATAAAAGACAAATAGATAGTAAAACACACAAAAAGTCGCGGTCGTCAAATTTTATGTCTCTCAAACTTTTGATCTATGTACACGAGTTGCTTAATATATTACTTATTTATTTATGATAATGAATATATAAATAAATTATTTATTGTAATCTTTTATCTACCTGACTTTCTATAAAATTAACTCAGCATAAAATTTGGCTTATAATAAAATCAATAATTTTTAGAGAAAATTATTGTAAATAATACTAATTTTTAATGATTATTTAGAAATAATACAAACTTTTCATTAACCATTAATAAATAACAACTTATGGACTGCTTTCCTAGAATAATAATTAACAACTTTTAATTTGTTCACAATAGGTTATTTTACAAAAAACAAAGATAAATAATGGTGAAACAAATATTAGTATTATTATATAAAAAAATCCTTTAAATTGATATACGATTAGTCAAAAATTAATATTATTATAAAAAATTAAATTAAAAAAAATTTAATAATGTGTTCCAAAAATATGTGTTCCAAAAATATGGAATTAGCAAAGCTAAAGCTGTAATGTATTCTTGGCTTGCTTTGCAAAGATCCAAAACGAACACGTGCCTTGAAGACATTTGTACATAGTTGTGTTTTTTAAAAGCAGTGGCATAATTTGTCCATAATTTAAGAGGCATGGATCTTATATTCTGGTAATTAAACTACCAGGAAACTACTATTATAGCGTGGATATCCAAAGATTATAAACTAATTAACTAATCAACTTATTTATTTTTGTTTTATATGTAGAATACAATATTAGATGAAAATGATTGATTTTCAAGCAAATAAGTGGAAGGTTGACTGAAGCTTCTCTTATGAAAAGTCAGTTTTTTTTTAAGTAAGATGAGCTTAAAACTATAAGTACATATTCTCATAATTTGTATTAGTCGGACTACTTATTAACTCATACATATACGGCCCATTTGGTACATAGTATTAGAGGGCGGTAATGATAATAAAATTAAGTAATAAAAAATTTGATTGTTTGGATGCCTTCGATAGTAATGGATGGTAATAAAATAAGGTAATGAAATTACCAAAAAGGGTCATTTTTATTACCATCAAACAACCTGATATTAGGCTGTAATGGTAATGAAGTATTACTGTGGTAATAAAATAAGGTAATGTTGTTTTGAGCTGAAGAAAAAAAATAATGAAGAAAAAAAAGGTAATATATGTAATTATCTAAAAAAATATTATTATTAAAAAAAGAATCATTAGATAGAATAATTTAGATACAATAATGGTTTTAGATACAAATATACAATAATGAAACTAAGAGTCACTACCATTTTTTATTACTAACAACCAAATGCAATCAATGGAATATTATCTTCTATTACCATTCTTTAGTCATGTACACCAAACAAAAGAATTTTCATTACCAATTCTCATACTCATTCCTTCATTACTATTGCCATTACAACATTTTATTTCCATTACTTCATTACCATCAACCAAACGGGCCGATAGATCTTTACAAGATGAAATTGTCTCATATAATAATTTGTCAAATCTAATTGGTAACATAAGAAATTTTTTGATTCTTGATAGTAAAATATTTGAAATTTAAAGCTATATAGTGTTATTAAAGTTTGAAGTTAAGCCTTTTAATGTGAAATTAAAGATGCATGGTATGTACAATTGTTTTGTTTTATCAATTGTTTGGGTTTATTTAACTTTGTTAGAGAAAATCATTGATGTCTTTCTATTCATATGTTCTGAAATAAGTAATATTTACATTTTCGTAATGGTTGTTTTAACGGTGTTTGTCGATTGGTTAATTAAATGAGATTTTGTTTGATATTATCTCAATGAAAATATTATAATAGTATTAAATTTTTGTATATTTTATCATATACTCCCCCATTTCTTAAATAAGTTCTTATTTGTCATTTTGGGTGTTTTATTTGTTGTTGCCATAAATAATCTTTTTATTTATATTACAAATTTTGGACAAAATAACTTTATTCATCCTCATTTTAATATTTTAATAATGCTTATGGTTCATTCCACTAACTTCATTTTAATATTTTTATATCACACATGGTCCCACATATTTCTCACTAACTTTCACTACTAAAAAACATGAAGTATTTAGATGCTTAATTTTAGACACTTGAGCAACCGTCTAAAAAAAAGGAGTCTTTAAACGCTTAATTTTCGACGTTTTAAATAGTGGGAAATTAGTTGATTAAAAGCGTCACAAAACTAAAAAAAAAAAAAAGAAAAATAGATTTACTAAAATTTGAAAACAGCCCGCTTTTTCTAAACCCTCACCATCGAAATTCTTCTTCCTTCCAAATCCCGCTGTAACAAAACCCTAACCCCACTCTCTCTTCTTCATCAATCCTCTCACCGGCGAAATTGAAGCAGTGGCGAGGAAATCAACTATTCTTCTCCATTGTTCCGGCCAACTGTTCTTCATCCTCTCACCATTCTTTTTGTCTTGTTCAACCTCTCACGAACTGTTCTCCTCCGAATCACTTCGGACGAAATTAGTTTCCAAACCGGCAGCATTTGTTCCCGGCCGGCAGCACTTTTAATTGTCTCACTGTTCATTCTCTGTGTACTGCAGTAGCGGTTAGGTATGGTGTTGTTTTTTAGTTTTTGTTTTTTTTTTATCTCTGTAAATTCTAGAGTCCATTGGAGACCTGCTGAAGATGATAAACTTAAACAACATTTTCATCAGTTGGCCCTCAGAAATTGGAATTTAATTGCTCTAAATCTTCAGGGTAGATCTGGAACATGGGTTTTTAAATTATTTACAGTATTTTTATGTCCAATTTATATCATAGAACTTAGATATATTTTAAAAGTTCTTTTATATTTAAATTGCAGGTGTAAATGAAAAGGACGGAAAATATTAAATTAGTTGATTTGTTGTAGAACAAAATTTGTTGGGTTGCAGTTTGTTAGTTACCTAATCTAAAAAATGAGCATTAATGTTATTTATTTTATAAATGTAAGAGCAGTTGGGTACTAACATGCAGTTGCTTAACTATTTGAAACCCATTATCATATCTCATTTGGCAACTTGGTCCTCTAAATTGACCCCATAAACGGGCATCCCTCGCATATTATTATTTGTGAATTTATGTGAGCAATGACATGGAAGAGAGAGTGAACCACTCTTTTCTTATTCCAAGAATTTAGATAACTATGCACATTCTTATTATCAGTTTGTTATTTGTAAATTGATGTGTGCAAGTAACGGAATAACTTTCTTACTCTGCTTACAAACTTGTCTCAAAGGAATAAATAAACTAGTTATTGTTACATTTTGTGTGCATATGGTAAATTTTAATCTTATTATTATATAATATGTATAGGATGTCTCAATATATTGATAAGAGTTGGATAAATAAACCAAGAAATACAGAAACTTATATAAAGGGGGTTAGTGAATTTATGAAATTTGCAAAGAAAGAGACACAAAATGGTTTCATTAGATGCCCTTGTTGTAAGTGTCAAATTGATAGAAAGAAAGTATTGCCACTAGAGGAGGTTGAAAGACACATTTTGTTTAAAGGGTTTTATAAAAAATACAAGGATTGGATATTTCATGGACCTATGACTGTTGCAGAGAATGTGTGTAATCAAATAGGGATTCCATTTGTAGCTTCCAAATGATGAGGAGCTCCTGAGTTTGGTAGTGAACTAAATGAGGAGGGGTTAGCTAATGAGACTATAGAGGAACCTAATTTGCAATATGAATCTAATGAATTTCCTACACAACAACATGATGTGAAACTCTTCTTTTGAAGAAGTCAAATTTAGCAAGCTTTATGAAGCTTCTTTGAACTTCTTTATGAAGGTTGTACTTCCTTTTCAAAGCTATCATTCATCTTGCACCTTTTTCATCTTAAATGCTTGTTCAAGTGGCCAGATAAATCATTCTCAATGTTGATTGATCTTTTACTTGATGCATTTCCACAAATAAAAAATTTTCCTTCCTCATACTACCAAGCCAAGAAATTGATCATGGATTTAGGTTTGGGATATGAAAAGATTCATGCGTGTCCTAATGATTGCACATTATATTGGAGTGAGATGGCTGGAAAGGATTCTTGCCCTAAAAGTTCTTGTTCAAGATGGAAGAGTGAAACAGATAAGGGTAAGGTTCCAGCAAAGGTGATGAGATATTTTCCTTTGATTCCTAAATTACGAAGGATGTATATGTCATCTAAGATATCTAAGGACATGAGATGGCATGACGAATGTAGACATGATGATGGAATTCTTAAACACTCGGCTGATGGACAAGCATGGAAGGAATTTAATGTCCGATATCCAGAGTTTTCCAATGATGCTCGTAGTGTTAGACTTGGTCTTGCTAGTGATGGTTTCAATCCTTATCGTCTAATGAACATGACCTATAGTATATGGCCAATAATTTTAATTCCTTATAACTTATCTCCATGGTTGTGTATGAAGCCATCTTCATTTATTTTGTCGATGATCATTCCTGGCAAGGAAGGGCCAGGGAATAATATTGACATTTATATGTGTCCTTTGATACATGAGTTGAAATTGTTGTGGAAAGGTGTCAATGCTTTTGATTCGTACGCTAGTGTGAATTTCAAACTTCAAGCAGCTTTAATGTGGACAATTAACGATTTTCCAGCTTATGCCATGTTATCAGCATGGAGTACTAAGGGTTATAATGCTTTTCCTGAGTGTAATTTCTCAACTCCTTCTACACGAGTCGGAAATAAGATATGTTACATAGGACATCGTAAATGGTTACCTAGGGATCATCCTTTTAGATTTCAAAGTAGTTTGTTTGATGGGACTGAAGAATATGGTAGTGCTCCTTCACCTATGGCTGGCTCTGACGTTTTAAGAGAGCAACAAACTTTAGAGCATGAGTATGGGAAAATTCAAAAGTCATGTAAAAGACGAAAACGACAATCCATAAGTGATATTGATGTCAATGATCCTAAGATTCTTTGGACTAAGAGGAGTATATTTTTTGACCTTCCTTATTGGGAGCATAATATTCTTCGTCACAACTTAGATGTCATGCATATAGAGAAAAATGTGTGTGATAATCTACTTGGAACTTTGATGAACATGGATGGAAAAAGTAAAGATGATGAATTTGCTCGCATGTTTTTTGAAAATAGAAACGTGAAGCCACATTTTTGGCTACAGCGTCATAGTGACAATGAATTCATTATGCCACTCGCCCCATATTGTATGACTGGGGTAGGTAAAGAGTCATTTCTACATGTTTTGGCAAGTATTAAATTTCCAGATGGATATAGCTCAAACCTTTCAAGATGTGTGAACTTGAAAAACAAGAAGCTTATGAATCTTAAGAGTCATGACAATCACATATTAATGCAAGATATCCTTCCAATAGCATTGAAATCATCTCAAGCCTTCACAGTTATTGATCTTGTTGATGATCTATCATCATTTTTTAAGTCCCTTTGTGCAAAGGAAATCGATCCTAATTATCTTGATGCTTTAGAATCCAAGATAATAGATGTCTTGTGTCAAATGGAGATTGAATTCCTTCCTCCTTTTTTCACTATCATGGTTCATTTGTTAATTCACCTTGTCAAGGAGGTAAAGCTCAGAGGACCTGTTCATTACAGATTGATGTATCCCCAATTGAAAGGTATACATAATTTGACATTGCACTCCTGCCTCTTTTTAAAACTTATTACTTTTATTAATAACAATGTATTCTTTTTTATAGGTACTTAGTCCATCTCAAAACATTTTTGAGAAATAGAGCTCAACCAGAAGGTTATATTGCCGAGGGTTATATTCTTGAGGAAACAATTACCTTTTGCTCTAGATATTTAGAAGGCGTAGAAACACTCTTCAATCGACCACGTCGTAACGATGATGATAAATGAAAATGGATCTAGTTATTTGTTCAATGCTTGTGGTTGGCCAGTTGGGGAGGTGAAAGTGATTAATTTGAACCATAAGAGCAAAATGCAAATACATCGTTATGTGCTAACATAATTTCAAGAGTTACTTCAACCATTTGAAAGGTAAGTGCTTAACTTTGGTATCATATTATTGAAAACCCAGTTGAACTATTGTAACACATATATTACTTTTATTTAATCGCAAAGAATTCTTATCTTAGAAGCAAAGGGAAAATCATAGAATTGCTGTTACTAATGATTTGGTGATTAAATGGAAGTTAGAGGAATTTTCAGATTGGTTAAAGTTGCAGGTTACAGATTACGAAATTTTATCAACTAAATGTACATGTTTTATACTTTTTATTGATTCATCCACTTGAACAATATATTTTACGTAGGTACCAAATATCGATGAGGCGGATCCCGAAGGAAGATTGATTCATCCACTTGTGGTCCAAGTCCATATGCTAAAAGAATGAAGGGTCATATGATTAATGGTTTCAAGTTCAAGACATTTTCTAGTGAAAGAACTCGTAAAACTCATAATAGTGGAGTAATGGTGGCAACCGATGGAATTAAGCACTATGGAAGATTAACAGATATACTTGAAGTTGACTATCTTGGATCCTATAAAGTCGTGGTTTATTGTTGTGATTGGGTGGACATAGTAACTGGGATAGAATATAGTGGTTCTAGAACTCGAGTGAGCTTTTCAAAGTTGATTCACACGGGCCGATTTTTAATTGATGAGCCATTTGTTATTTTTAGTCAAGCTACATAAGTTTTTTATGTTAAGGATAAATCAAAAAATAGTTGGAATTATGTAGTTGAAACTAAGCCTAGGGACTTGTTTGATGTTTGATGTAAACTACTATTCATGTGTTTTTTTAGATATGATAATCTATTTGATCTCTCTTAGTGGTTGCTCTCCTATGTTAAAGATAAATCAAAAATTGGGTGGAATTATGACACATTCTCATCTTTTCGTTGTCACTGCAGGTTTCATCATCGTGAAATCATGACCATTCAAAGTAAATCTACAAAGATCGATGCTGAAAACTATGTTCAAATCAAACAAGAGGCTAATGCAAAACAAACTCATAATGCTAATTTCGGACCTTTTCAACCCAAAAAGTCCATTACTACTCTAGTTACCAAGAAACATGATCCCAAAGCTTTACCTCTTGATAAGAGGTTTATGTCTCGAACCTTCAAGACCTCAACTAATACTCCAGCACAAGATCCTGCTACTAGCTTGGTACGTACAGTTACCAAGAAACATGATCCCAAAGAGCAATATGAGCCTTCAAAGAGCAAGGGTGTTGTTGAAGAGACATGTAAGAGAAATGAAGATCCCAAAGAGCAAGATGAGCCTTCAAAGGAAATGGAGATAAAACTTCCTGGGAGAAGAAAACAAGTGTGGAAGCCAGGGGGTAATGTTCATTGGAAAGAAAATATAGATGCGGATCCAGATGAGATTGTCCAAGTAGAAGGTATACATACTTGAATGATCATAATATGCATATTTGATACAAATTGTGTATTTATTGTTAATTGTTTTTTTGATTGAGCAGAGATAACAGAGAGTGAGCCTCCCAAATTAGGAATAGTGGAGGGGACTATAGTTGCTAAGCATGTTTGGTGCTTACCATCAGGAAGAAGGATCATTGTTCATTTTAATGAATATGATCAACCAATTAGATGGGGGGACTTGTACTTGTTCATTTTCTGTCTGAATTGTCAAAAGATGGAACCTTTTGTCCACTTGGAGCACAAAATTGGAAGCGTGTTGATGATCATTACAAACAAAGGATCATTAAAACGGTTTGGGTATGCATTAAACATTCTTTATTATTATAATTTGATATTACTATTCTCAACATATGCTTATTTGACAATGGAGATTCTCACCATATGTATAGGATAAATTTGTGTTACCTGATACAAAAGAGTTTCGTCGAATGATATTGTCTCATATAAATATGAAGTGGAAGCATTACAAGTGGGAGCTTTAAAGGGACTATTATCAGCCTAATGTGACAAAGGAGAAGATAATTGAGAATATGCCTAAAAATGTGATAAAAGAGCAGTGGATTAGCTTGGTTTCTTACTGGACCTCTGAAAAGTTCAAGGTATTTGTACATAGTGTATTATAACAAATTTAACATAAATTTAAGTTTTATATTCACCAAGTTACAACCTAATAATTTATCATTTACAAAAATTATCAACATTGGGAAAAAGAGCTCGTGAAATGCATAATCATGTACATACTACAGGGTCAAAGAGTTATGCTCAATGGAAAACTGAATTTGTAAGTATGAAGACAATTATTGTTATTGCTTATAATGAGACAATTGCATTTGCTTGTTTTTGATGTTGCATTTGCTTATAATGAAATGCCTATATTTGTGATAAGTTTATTTCTTTGGGATAATCCGTTACTTTTAAATAGGTTAAGTTTAATCACAGAGAACCTAGTGGGCTAGAAATGTGGAAACGTACACATACTACAAAGAGTGGTGGTTATGTAGAGGGTACATCCACTTAAGAATTCATGGTATATTATAGTAGTGAATTGGAAACATTTATCATTATGACAAATGTGATTTCATATTTCATTTATACTTTTGTATTGTTATAAGACATTGCTGAAAGTAGGGTTAATGAACGTTTACGTGATTCGAAATAACCTCGTGAGGTGATTGAGACAGAAGTTTTTAATGAGATGATGTATCAACAAGACAAACCTAATCAGCGTATTGTTGGTTATGGTCATGGGGTTAGTAGATCTCACGTGTTTGGTATTAAAGCTCAATTACGAAACAACAAGATAGGTGATTGTGGTGGTACTTCAAGTGATGTTATGGGGCTTAAATCCTACCTATTGTCTGTTGAGAGAAAATTGATGAGGTTATGAGAAAAAATGATGAGATTATTTCCCAATTACAAAAAAGAAATGATGAGGTTACTTCCCAACTTTTGAAAAAAACTGAAGAAAATCAAAAAATTCTCACTCAGCTTGCATTAGTCCTAGATCAATTACAACAAAATCATAGGACAAGTAAGAATCATTATTATTTTTATCATCCATCGAATCTTTTTCATATTACTTTTTAGTGCTTATGGTAGATGTTGGATGAAGTAGATATGATAATGACTTATATAATGTTTTTTATATTCAAGGGGAGTTTGGTAATTAAGGTACTACCATATTTAAAAATAATTGTTGGCCTTGAATCACAAATGGGGAATATGTATTTTGGCTAAAGTTTGTGCATTTGTTTGATTTGTTGCAGATTTTTGTAGCTGATGTTCATATTATGACCAACAAATCATCTTTTGCGAAGGTCTTGACACTAGAGTGAAAATTGCAACATAATGAAAACAATTCTGCAGGCCTTCAACTTTTGACAAACTTTTAACTTTTAAATTTTGCTCTCTTAAACATCGATGAATATATATGTGTATGTGAATATTGATCAAATTAGGCACCTATGTTGCTTGGACCTTTTTGACCAAGCTACAAAAATTTAAGGTCAAAGCTACATCAACGAATGTATGTGCGTATATGAATATCAAATGCTAATACTTTTGTGGATATGATTGATTTGGTATGATATTCGTTAGTAATTATGAATGTTTGATGAATTTAATATAGTATGGAAAATATATACATTTTCAACGCATGTAAATGTCTAAAGCATATTACTAATTATCAAGGGCTTTAAAGGGCTTCATTAAAAAAAGGGAAGAAATATGATTAATAAAAGAAATTAAGGATAATGTATAAATTGGGTGATTATGATGAATGATAATAGCCTGTCAACGACCATTCAATTTCAGCAATATACTATTGTAATTTTGTAATATGGTTGTTACGTACTATCTATTATATAATTCCAAGACGTTAAATGAGCTCTAATTTGGGTATAAAACTAAATTTATGTCAATTTCATCAAGTTTGGTGGGAAACAAATCATATCATTTTAAGGACGCATGTCAGCTTATAGTTTAAGGTCATAAATCAATTAATTTTGAGTGTACTCTAAACCTTTTGGATCGTTCTATAATCCCAAAAAAATATTTTATTTGAGCGCTCATTTGAATTAAGTATAAATTTTTAAGAGGTAAAAAAAGTTAAACTAATGAAATAAAGAAAACTAGACATGTGTTATGGGGTCAAATAAATAAACCCGTAATTTATTTAGTCAAACCCTAACCACCCAACTCGGTTCAATAACTTCTTAAAATAACTACCCACTACTCATCATAACCTACCACTCACCCATTATACCCATTATTCCCACATTAATTCACCATCCAACCTCCATTCTACCATTATAAATACATGTCGCGTACATCATTTGCACCGGACTAAGCTTTGATATATTTTTACCATTACTCCACAATAAATATTCACCCTCCTACATACAATCTATACTGAACTAAATATTCCTTCAATTGATCTGAACTCATCCTACAATCCGTTAATCTTGTATTCATTGATTATCATATATTCATTACTTTCTGTCTCCCGATCTGACTTGAGCGTCGGAGGAGTTTTCCGGAAAATCACCCCCCGGACAAGGCTAACGTTGTATTGCAGGATTTGAGGTCTCATCAACGGAAGGATCATAAGCACTTTCAGCATACTGACAGTTACCCTCGATTACAACTTATATCCAGGTATTTAAATGTCTTTTGCACTTCCTCGTTTCATCCCGAAACAGTTTGGCGCCGTCTGTGGGGATACAAAACATAAAAGTCATGTCTGTTCTACCAAAAACACAATCAACCTAGATCATTTTGTTTTTTCCAATTACGAGAGTTTCTAGATGAACACATGCACTCTTAATTTTTTCCCCGAAAATTACCTGCTCAAATGACGAGTATTTTTACACTAAATTAAGAGCCACCATTTTCTTTTATGCTATTTATTTCTGATTTTCGCGAGTAAGGGCACGTGACTGGCTATGCTTTCTATAATTATCATGAAAAGGATAAAAAATGCCTAATATATCAACATTTTGTGTCAAAGTGCATCAATTATAGTGACATGGCCTGCGTTTCCTAATCTACTGTTTGTTAGTTTTAAATATTTTGACGGTGCAAATGAAAGTTTTATTTTTGTCCCAATATTTTTTCTCGACCAGAAACAAAGACAATCATGTTTTGGTTGAGTATTCATCATCATTGGGGGCTAATGACTAACCCTATAGGTAAACAAGAAGAACAATGATGATGATCTATTTTTACCAATCAAAAAATGCATATATTTTTCATGGCTCGTTCGGACTCTATTTAGTCCATGAAATCACGAGTGGGAATAAATTAAATTTTTACTGATCAGATCGAGAATATTTGGGCCAAATTATTTCACGTGTTTGTCATTATTCAAGGATATAAAGTTGGATCTTATTGCTCTTATTCATCAATGTATACCGTCTCAATGTTGAGTTCGGTTTGATGCACCTTCTAAAGGGTTATTAGATCCGTAGAACGTTTCCAAACCAACTTCAAATGACTAAAAAGTTTAGTCCCAATGTTGAAGTTCGGTTTGATGCACTATCTAACGGATTAAATGACCCGTAGAACGTTTCCAAACTAGCTGCAACTAAGTGGTTTCGGTCAAAAAAAAAAATCATTCCAAATACTGTCCAATTCAATGTATTGGCTGCATTTGGGTATGATCTGAAAGTGGTTCAAACTATTTGCATTGGATCCCTGGAAAACTACCTATATTTCAATGTATTAGCTGGATCTGGGTATGATCTGACAGTGGTTCAAACTATCTACATTGGATCCCCGGAAAACTACCTACATTGATTGTAGTGGCTGGATCCGGAAATGATCTGATAGTGGTTTAACCATCCACTCGCGAAAGAACAATCTCAAGTAACTCGATACATGGAGCAAAATCATCACCATCGCCTTTTTATGAAATGCTACATAAACGATGCAAATCTTTGATTAGTATTGCCAAGTGAAGAATATATTATATTAATCTGATGATGATCATACGGTTATTCTTGCTTTTATTTATCAACATATATCGGGTGTTTTATATTTGTTATATTCATGGGTCAACATGAAAAGTGATGAAGTATGATATTGACACATATTGGAAGAATATTATATTATTTCTGCATGGGAATTCAATACTTCAGCATTATTATTCGTATTATATCGGGTCTTACTTATAGGTGGTTTTCAATGATGAAAGTATAAAGTCAACTGAGCTTTCACCTGGTTTAAAAGTCATCTTATTATTATTATTATTATTGAAGTCCCAACACGTGGGCGTTCTTTATCATATTATGGAATCATCTAAGCTTTCACCTAGTTTGAAAGTGATATTATTATTGAAGTCCCAAAATGATTGATTTTGGGCGATATTTTCAAAGTATTTATCTTAATTATCAAACTTTCACCTAGTTTGAAAGTGAAATCCTTGCGAGTGTCACCTAGCTTGGTAACTCGGACTCTTATTAAGCCCCAAAACGAGTGATTTTGGGCGTTATTTGTCAATATATTCATAGCGAGTATCACCTAGCTTGATAACTCGATCACTTATTAAGCGGACCTATGTCCGATCAGTATATTCATCAATGTTTTCGAAGGATTCACCTAGTATGATTCCTTATCTAAGTTTCGGATGATTGACGGTTGAGCAAAGCGGACCTATGTCCGATTAGAATATTCATCAATTCTTTCGAAGGATTCACCTAGTATGATTCCTTATCTAAGTCCCGGGTGATTGACGGCTGGGCAATGCGGACCTATGTCCGATCCAAATATTTCTTAAATGCAGACTTATGTCTGATCCGAATATTCATCAATGCTTTCGAAGGATTCATCTAGTATGATTCCTTATCTAAGTCACAGGTGTTTGACTACCAGGCTATATCGTCATATCAAGCTCAAATGTCGAATCATCATATCAGGCTCAAATGCCGAATCATCATATCAGGCTCTAAAGTCAAATCATCAAAAGTGGCCCAGAGGCCAAATTGGGGCTTCCACCATCATGGGCCCATCGAGGCAAGAATTCGAAGTTTACCTTATTCGGACCTTATTGCATGGTTTCTTCCGAATATTTATTTGATCTGCATCACAGGTATAATTTTTTCTGCATAAAGACTGATACCCTCGCTACAATAAATTCCCTCATCTATCGCTCTTCATGCGTGGGCTAATGTTATGGGGTCAAATAAATAAACCCGTAATTTATTTAGTCAAACCCTAACCACCCAACTCGGTTCAATAACTTCTTAAAATAACTACCCGCTACTCATCATAACGTACCACTCACCCATCATACCCATGATTCCCACATTAATCACCATCCAACCTCCATTCTACCATTATAAATACATGTCGCGTACATCATTTGCACCGGACTAAGCTTTGATATATTCCTACCATTACTCCACAATAAATATTCACCCTCCTACATACAATCTATATTCTTGATCAACTATCCTTCAATTTATCTGAACTCATCCTATAATCTGTTAATCTTGTTTTCATCCAATATACACACATTCATTAATTATCATATATCCGTTACTTTCGTTTTTCTCGATCTGACTTGAGCGTCAGAGGGGTTTTCCGGGAGATCACCCCCCGGACAAGGCTAACGTTGTATTACAGGATTTGAGGTCTCATCAGCGGAAGGATCATAAACATTTTCAGCATATTGATGGTTGTACCCGATTACACCTATCTCCAGGTATTTTAAGTGTCTTTTGCACTTTCTCGTTTCATAACAGAAACAACATGTAAATGAATTAATAGAAATAATTGTACTAAAAGACGTAGAACAAAGTAAATTAAAGAAAATGATCGAATGAAAAAGAAGGATAATTTCCCATTTTTTCCTCATTTGAAGGAAAAGTATTCCCCACCTTCAAGTAAATTTTTACCCAAAATAAGAGAACTAATTGCTATGTTGTCCCTTTTTATTCAAAGAGCCAAGACAATATTAATGATAGTCTTTTAATGCGTTATTTAGTTATTTCTTTTTTGTGTAAAAGGATCACATGAGGGCATATAATTCTATTTAATATGATAAAAAATTGTTGGATTGAGATTGTAACTATTATTTAAATTTGAGCCTTAGTCCCTTTTATCTTTAATTTTATTGTCAAACAAGTTAAATTTTGACCATTACATTGCTAGTTCTATATATATAAATTATGGGTTTACAAAAGTTACTTTTATGAAAATATATATATCAACGTAAATTAGTCAATATAATTTGATCATATAGTTTGTAATACTTTTTATAAAATTAATGGTCAAAGTTTAACTCGTTTGACTATAAAAGTAAAGATACAATAAAAAGGAGGAATTATTATTAATTTAGGGTTATATAGGAGTAGTTGTGTAATGATCTACTTTTATAGATCTTTTTTCGTATAGAGCTTCGGTTGATTTTATACATAATAAACAAAAATAATCAAACGATTATCAAGTGTTAAAAGAACATTAAGTTTTACTTCGATAATAAGTTAATGATATGTAGTATGTTAATTTCTATATAAAATTTTCTTAATACATACATATATTATGGTTCATGGATCTATTTATTACAACATATGTTTTCTTGAATTAAAAGATTGTTTGATAATTTTTGCCCTTTAAAATTTTGTTCAAGTATCGCCACTTTCTATTATTCAGATTATCCAAAACCCATATAGAAAAGGAAAACCGAAAACTTTTTGTCGCCTAGTTAAATATAGCACAATCTTGATCTCCAATATGAGCACGCTCAATGATTATATCAAAACTCCAAAATATGAGTAGCACTTAATTAATTACTCCAACAATTTAATTATTTGATTTATTTTTTCTATATTTGTTTACCCCACATTAAATTGCTTAAAAGCAATTGATTGATTCAGATGCTTGACTTTTACTTAAGTAAGTGGATACTACTGGATTCTGGGTATGTATATCTCAGATCAATGTCTTCTTGTGATTGTATGAAGAATGGAGCTTGACATTATATGAGGAACAGAGAATGGCTCCAGTTATTTAATGCTTACTTCATCAATGGTGTATGCATCTTCATCTTTTTACAGGTATGTCTTTCTGAACTTACCAAAATAATCTAATATTATGTTTGAAAATGTTGATTTTATTTGAAAATATAATTTAACTTAAATTCAATGTTTGACAAATAAAAAAATTTTAAATTTGAATTTGAGTAAAATTTACCAATTATTTAAAAGTAATTAAAGACGAGGATTTGAGAATAACTTTTCAAACCTTATCATTGTCAAATTTTCATTA